>NC_084995.1:9602171-9607171 GCF_963854185.1 Sardina pilchardus
TGGCGAGAAATTGAGATTTTTGAGAATTGAGAACATGCAGGACTGAGCAGCGGCCCTGTTTTGCACATCTAACTGTCGTTGGTGGTTGGACGGCAGTAAAGCTTATCTGTGTTAAGGGCTGGTGGGTTAAACGCATGAAATGTCATGTTTTGCTTCACTCTGTTGTCATGGAACCCCCCCCCGCCACCCCACCCCTGCCTCTCTCTCACTCTCCCTCACTCTCCCTCTCTTTCTCAACAAGATCATTCCAGCAGCAGGGCTCTGAATTGATTAAGCCGTGTCCAGCTCTCCTTTGATAAGGCTCTGCCGTGTGATGGAGGTGCCCTCTAATGCATTCCTATGGCGGGGAGGAGGCGCCTTCCTGCCTCACGGCGATGCAGAAGAAGGAGCCTGTGAAGTGGGGAGAGCGGCAGCAGCGTGAGGGCAGAAAAACGGGCTGTGTGGCCTTTGAGGTGCTCCAGAGGGGATCAGCCCCTCCCGTCTGAGAGCGGGGTGGGTGGGTGTGCGAAATGGAAATTCTGAGCTGAACGCACACAGATGGCTGAGGTGTCTGCATTACAGGGGTTGCACTGTGTGTGTCTGTGTTGTGCATGTGTGTGCATGTGTGTGTGTATGTGTGCGTAGCTTATGTCTATGCAAGCATGTGTGTGTGTGTGTGTATGTGTGCGTATGCCTATGCAGTGTTGTGCATGAACGAGTTCAAAAGAACGTGTTCATTGAACACGCTCATTTTTCTGTGAACGCTGAACTGAACGCAACACATTTGTAAATAATGAATTTGAACGTGAATTCGCTCAGATTTTGGGAAATGAACAACGAACGTCACTGTTGATGTCCAATTAAACGTTACAGAATTTATTTTGTCCTGAGAAGTCGAGTGACACTATCTGCTGGCAATTCAGAAACAGTATGTCATTGTCACACTCACTGCCCACGGGCGCCACTCCTAAACTACAGCTTTGCACTACCTTACTACATTACCCATGATCACGTTACGCATGATGCATTGTACATAGAACCGCTGCTAGGCCTATATGAATGCAATCGCGGAAAGATTCTGCACTTGTCAGTGATGATAGAGGGATGCATAACGTGTTCAAAGAGCCCTACAGTATGTCACTGATCCATCTGGTAAGGTAATGCAGCAAGGCAGCCTCCTCCATACCCCCGGTGTAAAAACTACACTCTTCTGCCGTCAGGCATGCACAGCTGACGCATTTATTATTAATTATTAATAAATGCACGGCCGCATTTATTAGGCGTCGGTATCTGCCATAGACCTAAAAGAAATGTATCTGCCCAGCGAAATAAACCCCAATTTACGGACATTCTCAATTAGATGAGAACAACAGGTGGCTGTAGCCTATATTCCGTCAGAAACAGATTCTCATTCAAATGAACTGAATTTGAACTAGTTCAAAATTAAAAATGGTGAACTATGAACGTGAACAGTTCACTTTGCACGTGTGTGAACTGAACTTTGAACTAGTTACTGAAGAGTGTGAACGTGCACAACACTGTGCCTATGCAAGCATGTGTGTGTATGTATGTATGTGTGTGTAGTGTGTGTATTTCCCTGGCATCATCTCTGCGTTATGACAGGTGCTGTAACCGTGAAACACTCAGATGTGAAATCCCTCTGAGGACACCTGGCTATAGCGTTCTTTCAGCGTGTCTTGGCAGGGACAGATATCAAAGTCTCATGACCTCACTACAGGAGTCCCTCAAGGATCAGTATTAGGGCCCCTCCTTTTCTCTATTTACACCACTTCTTTAGGTAGGATTATTCGCTCTCATGGATTTGAATATCATTGCTATGCGGACGACACTCAACTTTTCCTATCCTTCCCACCTGAGGACTCTAGTGTTTCCCATCGGATCTCTGCATGCCTGAAGGATATTTCAATCTGGATGAAGGATCAACACCTTCAGCTTAATCTTTCAAAAACTGAGCTCTTGGTGTTTCCAGCAAAAACAGCCATTCCCCAACAGATGAACATCCAGCTTGATTCATCCTCATTGACTCCAACTAGATCGGCACGTAACTTGGGTGTCATAATTGATGACCAACTTACTTTCTCTGAGCATGTTGCCTCAATTGCAAAGTCATGTCGGTACACCCTGTACAACATTAGGAAGATCAGACCTTATCTGACACAAGATTCCACTCAGCTTCTTGTACAGGCAATGGTTATCTCCAAGCTGGACTACTGCAATTCCCTGTTAGCTGGCCTACCTGCTTGCGTATTAAGACCACTACAGTTGATTCAGAATGCTGCAGCACGACTGGTCTTCAATCAGCCAAAGAGGACACATGTAACCCCTCTCCTAGTTACTCTCCACTGGCTCCCTATAGTAGCCAGAATTAAATTTAAATCTCTCACTCTGGCCTATAGGACACTGACTGGATCTGCTCCTAGCTACTTCAGTTCTTTGATCAAGATGTACATTCCCAACCGCCCATTGCGATCTTCTGAGGAGCGTCTGTTATGTCGACAAACCATTCATGCTAGGTCAAACTGTAGATCCTATTCTTCAGTGGTTCCGTGTTGGTGGAATGAGTTGCCCAGTGCTCTCCGTTCCAGCAACAGTTTTGGATCTTTCAAGAGGGGTCTTAAGGCATATTTGTTTAATTTGTTAACTTTTGAGCGTTTGTTATGTGTTATGGTTTGTATAATAGTATTGTTTTATTATAATTTGTCCATTGTTAGAATTTGACATTTATTCTGCTATTGTCCTTAAATTTAGCCATACCATACTATAGTTATTGTTATAATTAACTGAGTGACTTATTTGATTGCAATTCTCATTTCATTGTTTTATTTCTCATTAGGTTAGTGCTTAATTGATTGTTTATTGATAATATTGCTATTCTCCCTTTTTGTAATTGTTCACTGTTATTTAATTTGTATTGTTATTTATTTGTATGTCGCTTTGGACAAAGGCGTCTGCTAAATAACCATAACCATAACCATAACCATAACCATAGCGTGAGTCTGCTAAAGGTTAGCAGTGAAAAGGTAAACTGAGGGCTACGGAGATTTTGCCGGCAGCTTACGGAGGTTTTTAGAAACGCCTGACTCTGTGTCTGAACCCAGGTAGTCTTGAGTAGACGTGGGCTTTTAGCGTGTGGTCTGGTGGAAATAGCACTGTCTGAAATGGCCATCTTCCGGCGGTGGGGAGAGAGAGAGAGCGTATAGGGAAGGAGTGTTATTTGATGGGCTGGGCTCGCAACCTTTCTTCCCTTAACAGCTTGTCTCTGCATCATTAGGATGTACGCTGACAATTTAACTGCAGCCTCATCCTTGAGTGCTAAAAGCCTTCAGTGTGGAGGAGGAGTGGCAGGGGAGAGAAATAAGAAATATACGTGTGGGGGCTGCTGTTCAGCAGACGTGATGGACAAATGACAGAGGAGCGGGAGCCGGGTCGGGATGATTACACGTAACACACACATGCTGGATGGCAGGGCAGTCAGGTGAGGCTAACTGGACAGGACACTCCCCTCCTATACTCTGCATGTAGATAGAACCAAATAACCCCCATTTACAAGGAAATGTGGAGATTACTCAGCCATCAAATGCAAATGCAGAGTTTGGGTTTCCTCTGCTACACATCAGGGTCCCACTCACACTGTTGGGACTTGTTTTCTGATGATGGCTGTCAGACAATACATTATGCTTTATAGTGCTTCTTCTAAAGATGGCTAACATTAAACTAAAACCCAGACAGGATGGAGGAACAGGGAGAGGAGGAGGAGAGTGCTCTGTGTTTCCAGGCAGCCCAGTCGGCGGTCATTGTGTGCTGGACTAGATGCAGGGGACGGGGGGCCGTGGTGGAGGTTGTGCTGCAATCACAGAGAGACTGTTAGCCAGTCCGGTCACACCCTCCTGCAAATTACTCTGCTTATTATCCCCTGAGCGCTCCATCACGGCCCTAAAGCACACGCCATTATGGGAGGGGAGCATCTGCCCTCCGAACACACACACACACACACACACACACACACACACACACACACACACACACACACACACACACACACACATCCAACACTGACTGAAAATGAAAACTGCCTGCTACAACTGGAGGGAGGAATCAGTACTGACTGACATAGACACATGTATGAACTCACTTTCTCTCTCTCTCTCTCTCTCTCTCTCTCTCTCTCTCTCTCTCTCTCTCTCTCTCTCTCACACACACACACACACACACACACACACATACATATATATATATATACACACACACACACACACACATATAAGCTATAGGAAACTGTAATTGTCATAAGAATATTAAAGGTACAGTAACTGTGACGTGGAGGAGCCGAGTTGTGTTTGTGTATGAGTGGTAAGGTCAACAGCTTCAGCAGCGTTAGCTCTGGCTTCACCAACAGGGGCTGCCTGAAGCAAGCACTGAGCACTGAGCACTGAGCACAGGGCCATTCTTCAGTGTGAGTAGAAACACTGCCTAGCACTGCACACCTCATATATGGGGCTCACGTTTCCTATCTATAGCACTTTCTAATGCTCATGAAAGTGGCCTGAATCAAAAGTGTACAACTGAGGCATTCATCATGATTACATGTAATTGAATTTCGAGGCCACCATTCTTTTCTGTTCTAGTATTTTTAACACACCATGCAATATCTCAAACATGTACAAAATGGGTAAGATGTGTGACAGCAATCCTGTCTTTGGCTGACAGAGCCGCGAGCGAAACAACAGGCTTTTTAATATCTGTGTAATTAAAAATTGATGCTTTACATCTGCTCTTCAGCGTGGAAAAAGCCTCCTCAGCTCTTTTAGGGGTGGAGCTACTTTATGAGGCAGCGAGTAAGTGTGTGTGTGCGGGTGTGTGGGTGTATGTGTGTGTTACAGAGAGAATGTGCGTGTGTATGTGTGTGCGCATGCATGTGTGTGTATGTGTGTGCGCATGTGTGCGTGTGTGTGAGAGAAAGAGTGTGCGTGTGTATGTGTGTGTGCATGCATGTGTGTGTG
>NC_084995.1:9612171-9699671 GCF_963854185.1 Sardina pilchardus
CTAAATGGCCCCCTCACAAAAGTCGTGTCTTTCACCTTTTTCCATTTGGCGCGGAGTGGGAGTGATGTTGAGGGAGCCATTTAGAAAACATGAGGTCCTGAGCAGTCCCAGAGTGGCCGGCGTGGTGGAGCGAGCGCCAGCAGAAATCCAATCTCCCGCTTGGAGTGACCCCCTGGGTCAGCACCCCTGCACTCAGCTGCTGGAGGGGGCCCGCCGCTGCCGCCGCTGCTGCAGGGAAGTCAAGCTGAACTGTGTTTCTCCAGGCTGAGTGTGCTGGAGCTCCAGTCCAGCCTGCTGTTGTGTTTGACAGACCCAGGGAGACACTCCTGCACTAATCATGGGCAACACTGAGGCAGAGAGAGGGGGAAAAACACACGAGTAGCAACACATCTCTCAACTCCCTCAGGAGTCCAAACCATCACCTGCACCTACACCATACAGTACACACATTTGCACACACACACACACACACACACACACACTCTCTCCCTCTCTTGCTCTCTTTTTTTCTCTCTCTCCCCTGCTGTTACACAGACCGACAGAGACACACACACACACACACACACACACACACACACACACACACACACACACACACACAGACACACACACACTTGAATGCAACTGAACCGACAAATTGAAACCCATGGGCCAAGGCTCCACAGGTTGGTGATAACTTCAATCCCCCTGATAATCCAGCCAAATATATAAATATATAGATATAAAGCAGCTATATATGTGCACAAGTGCAGCAGTTTCTTCAATGCTGAGGAATATTGACCTCCCTCTGCCACTTTTTTTCATCCCAGTAGATCATGGTTTAGATGTGAAGGGAGGGGGGCGATACCACAGAAATGGAGACATTGATCGAATTTCAAAGGATTTGCACACCTCTGCTATAGCAGACTTGGCTGCTCCAAACTTTCTGGCAAGGCTATACGCAGACGGGAGCTGGGTTTTGATCTGCACACTCCCCTGTCTGTCTGTGTGTCTGTGTGTCTGCTCTAGTCTGGCAGTGCTGCGCTGATTAAGGGGGACACAGGTGGTGCCGTGGCTCACGCACTCCTCATTACAGCCCTGTCCACTCCATCAGTACAGGTGCACACGTGTGCAACGTGTTCCTGATACTTCTTTACCCTGTGGTAAAAACATATCACTTTCTTTGTGTGTGTGTGTGTGTGTGTGTGTGTGTGTGTGTGAGAGAGTGACTGAGTGTTTATGAGGTGTGTCAATGCTGGCACTGGTGAAGAGAGATGCTTGTTTTTTCTTTTCGGTTTCCCTCAGGTTGACATTCGGCTGGGGAAAGCTGTCTGTGTGCTGCCTCCTATCGTTCCAGCTGTTTTCCCTCAAAGCGACTGACTTCGAGTACCAGTCAGGAACGCTGACAGCATTCCAAGCAAACCGTTTCTTTTCAGTCGTGCGCTTCAGGGAGACTGTTGGCAATCAATAGACCTCATCTATCTGCCTTTCTCATCTCGGCTGTTTTACTCATAACAATAACTGACTGGTTAATTGCAACTATTTCATCAGCACTTGAAATACAGGCAAGACATGCTAATTATGGGAGCCACTACAGCCATGGGTAGTCTCAGACAGAGACACTTGGTTATCGGTTGTGTTTAGCATTTTTACTGGCTCTGTGGATGATATTGGACAGTACGAGGCAAGACTGAAGCTGTTTTTGACAGTGAATAGCATTGCTGAGACATAGTGGTAATTGGTGGTGGCTCAATGTTGCATTGTTCACATTTAATCATGTGCATGATTGTGTTATTTCTAAGAAAATACCTTCATTGAAAAAAAATCTATACAGTATGTGGCACCATGTAACGAGCAATAATAGTGTCTGGAAGAAGTGTAGTATATTCTTGCAAAGCTGTAGTGGTATAATTCATCTGCTTTCATAGGGAGATGATGAATGAAAGGGCATTGAGTTCAGTGTTCAGTGTAATCAGAGTCTTGAATGATTGTATGGCATCAGTAAGACAGAGAAGAGTGTACAGGTGCGTGTGTGTATCTGTGTGTGTGTGTGTGTGTGTGTGTGTGTGTGTGTATGAACGTGAACATGTGATTGAGTAGTTGGACAACAATGCTTGGTGGGAGTCCTGTATACGCACAGCGCTGCCCCCGCCCTTCTCATTGAAGATGGACGCCCCTTGATGAGGGAGCAGAGAGCTGTGGGAACGCCGAGCTGTGAATAGGGGGCCTCCCGTCCTCTCATGCCCCCTTACGCCACAAGGGCTGCCAAAGAACAGGCTTTGGCCTTTCTCCATGCCTCCCTAATGGGGGAGAGAGGAGCCGCGGAACAACGAGGCAGAGCCATCTACACAGGGCCCTGCAGTAATTAGTTATCTCTTTACCTGGCAGGCCCCTCCACACAGGCTGCGCTCCTCTCCGTTTCTGTGTCCAGGATCCAGCTCCGCTGTGCTGCCCCCCCTCTCTACACCACCCCCCCTCTCTCCCCTCCTCTCCTCAAGAGCTCCTGGTTTCCAATTGAGAGCGTGGGGCGGGCCAGCCAAGTGCATTATCTGGCCTGAATGGAGTCCTAATAGAGCAGGATTTATCTGCGCTCCGGACCATCTGCAGGGGCCTTGGGCAGGCGAGCTCCAGCCCCCGCAGCACAACGCCCCTGTGTTGCCAAGCCCGGAGCCCATACAATTAATCCTGGCACAGTGTTTGTTGTTTTGCTCCTCTTGGTTAAGGCCAGGGCTCAGGTTTTGGGGTCATGGTGAAAGCTGCTGGAAGAGAGAGAGGGAGAGAGAGAGGGAGAACCTTTGGGAAATAAACACTTCCTGCAGAGTGGTCTCATAGACTAGCGCCCTCCTATGGAGAGAGCCTTCAGTGAATGAGAGTTGGGAGATTTCTAGAAAGGCAAAGAATGCAGAAGCATTTTCTCCTAGTCTTCTAAATAAAATACATAGTGTCAAAACAGCGCACATACTGTAACACAAATCAAAGAAGAGTCATGTGATCTGATCTAAAAAAGGAACTGTTGATTTCCAAAAACACAGTCACACCAAAATGCACTTCTATAAGCCATAAAAAAATGAGGTCCAGCACTTGAAAGCGAAGAATCTCCCTACCGTGGCTGGCTGAGAGCAAAAAATGAAAAACATTCATCACAAATTCATGTTTCGCAGATGAAACGACTAATGAGACGGATGGCGCTGGCCGGATGGCAAATGAACAGGAAGACGCTCCCAGCCCTGAGTGGTGCCGCCTCGGCCCGCGCCTCCCCGAGACAGCCATGCCAAACAGGCGTGAAATAAGGGCAGCAACCGTCTCCGGGAATCCATGCGAAATTGGAGGAATCCAGAGAGACGAGATGTGAAATGTTTTGTGGGGGTGTAATTTGCCATTTATCAACACCTTGATCCCTCTCCGTGCAGCGACGTTTCATGTGTATTAGGATTAATGGCGAAAATCTCCAGGGGGAGGAGAACTGTGGACTCGGCTGGGGTTTAAAAGTAGGTTCTTTTCCTAGCCTTTTTGTGAACCGGCAGGAAAGCACAGTGGTGGAGTGTTATTGACAAGTGTTACTACTGGTGTGTGCCACTTCACTGTTTATTTGGTAACTCAGTACTTATTAACATATCTGCCACATAATAATGTGAATCATCCAGTGTGCACTAGATGTTGCTCAGCCTCTCACAGACAACACACACACACACACACACACACACACACACTCAGCAGAATCTAATCTAAGCTAGAGAGTAGATAGAAGGTAGCTTCACGCCACAGCAGCTGGTGTTATTAATGAGTGCCGTGGCTGGAAGCTGCTGTGCGGCTCCATCAGGGGAGGTGTGCCTGTCCCTGCGCTCTCTGAAATATGCATGCTGGGGCCTGGCCCAGGCCAGAGAGGCCATGCATAATCCACCAGCTCACAGTCATGGAGCTCGACCCCCTGAGCCACTCTCTCTCTCTCTCTCTCTCTCTCTCTCTCTCTCTCTAGCATCTCCAGGATGGTGTCAGGGGGGCATGCCTCAGCAGCACCCCGCTACAGGCTGTCTAACACCTGGCTGTGAAAGGGTGGCACCGACCTAAAGCTGACTGGAAACCACAAGTGAAGAATGAGGATCACCATGGACATTCGCGATCTGTGAGGAGGTGATTGTGTTGTGTCCTTCCTTTACTCTTGGGTCATCTACCACAGCGTTCATGAATTCTGTAGTCAAATGATGTAGTCCAAGAGTATTGTGAACCCTGCCTGAACTTCCAGGGAATTTGAATTTCGCCCGGCAGCTCAGGCTGGATACCAGCAAATCTACTTTCGATGTTTCATTGCCAGAATCTTTGGCTCCAATCAGAAATGGCCATACTCTAGTCCTGGCACGCTATTGGCCGGTGATGTGACGATAACGAAACTGAAGCAGCAACGAAACGAAAGCAGCAGCCGCTGTCGCTTCTGTTTTGGAAGATGTTAAGGCAAGTTTTCCTTGAAAACAGAACAAAAACTTGCCCTGGGACAGTTCATACAGCAAAAGGACGTGTTTGTGATTCTACCGACCGGCTCTGGTAGGCTAAAAGTTTAATTTACGGCCCCGGCAGTGGCGCAACTGGCTGGGGCACCTGCACCGTACACCGGCGACCCGGGTTCGATTCCCGCCCCGTGGTCCTTTCCGGATCCCACCCCAACTCTCTCTCCCACTCGCTTCCTGTCATTCTCTCTACTGTCCTGTCCATTAAAGGCATAAAAAGCCCAAAAAATAATCTTAAAAAAAAAAAAAAAGTTTAATTTACCAACTAGCCCCGCTCGTGGCAATTGCGTACCGTCATTTGAACGATGCACATTCATCAGGCCTCTTTTGCAGTAGAATCAAAGCGCATCTTCCCCAGACTAATGTTCAATCTTAAAAGATTGAGCTTAGAATGGTGAAAACCAGACTACAAGAGTATTATTGAGCCCATGAAATGTTGCTTGTAAGGTGAAAATGACTGAGGAGCACACTGATTAGGGTATAAACTATGTAATCTTGAGTTTCTTCCAAACATGACTTTTTCTATATATTTGAAGTGTAGAGCCCATAGCAATATCTAGTAGTGGGCAATAAATAGTAGTGGGCAGTGGCAGAAATACTGGCAGAAAGAAATAGGGTGCAGCCTCATCCCTTCGACTACCACAGAGATCCAGAGAGGGACTATTAGTGTCTGGCTGAGGATACAGAGGGATTTCAGCCCCAAAGTGGGATGAGCGATCACCTGTCAAATTAGATGAGAGAGGGAGCAGTCAGTGAAGCAGGAGAAGAGAAGCTGGATATAAAACAGAGAGGGATAATGTGACAGCAAAGCCTGTCACCTGGAGAACCCAGAGACACAAACCACAAGGGGACTGTGACTTCTAGTTTCCTTCGTGAGATATGAGCTAACCAGCGATGAAAGCAGACCGTTTGCAACATCATTTACTTCACATTTCTCATTCTGCTGGTTCACCAGGAATATTTCTAGAAGCCTGAGCTCCTTGAAAAGTGAGGATTATTGTGCTCAACAGCAGACGAGATGCCCAAACCTTGCCTCTATCTCATGACAGGAAGGCGCAGACGGTTTCAGCGGCCATCTGTTTCTGACAGTTGGGTCTTAATCTGCACAGGGGTTGTGCATGGTGAAATGGTGGGGCAGGCTTAATGGCGTGCCCCAATGATGAATTGGAGCGACTAAATGAAAATAAACACAACTGCTGCAGCGAGGAATCAAAAACAATCAGTCACATGAGTTGTAGCTGCGGCACTTAATAAAAATCTGTCTGCTGTAGCCTACTGCATAAACAGTGTGAGGAAGCATCAGAGATCGCAGGGCAATTAACGGAAATTGTGAAATTATGAAAATGGTCTGGCATTGACCTGTGTAATTACTATCATCAAAAATCACAAATAAAGCCTCCAGCTCAACTAGTAGGCATGACAGACAGTATAACATTCAAATTCCACATTTCAATCGGCTACAGAATGTTTATTGGACTAGACTGCGCTGATGAATGTGCTGCCATAACTGCATTAGCATTAGCGTATAGCTCGAGGAGGCCTGAAGCCCCACTCCTGACTCTGACCCCACTCTTCCCTTCTCTTTGAGCTTTTCTAGCAGTGACCTACTCACTGTCTCTCACACCAGACTTTCTACCCTGGGAGGCAGGGCCTACATTACCATGGCTCTCTGGATTTCTTAACAATGACGATTGCTATTATTATTATTATTATTATTATTACATTCAGTTTTGGGCAAGGACTCACAGGGTTTAGACAAAACAGTGGAAACACCATGTTACAGTAAATAACATGCACTCTCTGTCTGAGTTTAGCCGTTAGACTTCCCTTCCTTTAGTCTTCAGAGCAACTTTTCCCTTGATGTTGGTATGCCAACATGACTGTAGACATAGTTCCTCTCAAAACATTCAACAACTCAGTCATTGTTGTCACTGAGCCCCCAGCCATTTGCACTACAACAATTTGCCCTCATTGGGAGTCAGAAAAATCATGTTTGTTTCTCAGAAAGATGTCAGAAAGCAACAGGCCAGACAGAAGCAGTAGCACACAACTTGTTTGCTAGTTAGGTGTGCGTCTAAAACTTTTCAACATCAAATTATTCATTCCTGACACCTGCATACAACAACCCAAAAATCCAATTAATTACGGCTCTAATGAAGCGATAAGGTCCTGTAGATAGCCGTTTACAGCACACAAGGCCTCTGAGGACATTGTGCATTGCAGTCAGCGTGTGGTGAACACTTAGCTGAACTCCTCTGGTGTAGACGAAGATTTAAACTGGAGCACTGTTGAGTTGTAATGCCTTTGAATGCACAAGGGTCAGGCCCCTGTGCTGTTCGGTCAAGGACTCCCCTGGAAAACTCATCTCAGAGCAAAACTACCATGTCAATCACTTGATCTCATGCATGCCAATTAGCAAGATGTTCTTAAATCTTAGAAAGAGATTGTCTTGGGGCAGAGGCTTGACTTCAACAGGTTGTAATGTGTGTTCTGTCCACTCCTCACCCAGTCCAACAGTCAAGCTTTCCTGCAAGCACTGTATACCATTGTAATAATTACAACTCGTACTCCTACATTGTATAGACATGATACATGTACATGTTTACTAATCCATGCATTAACAGCACAGCATGGGTTGGTGGACCAGACTTGCTCAAGGTTCTTGTTGATGCACAAATGGAGAGAGACAGGGCTCCCCCTAGTGGTCTTATCCTAACTTGACACCTAAGTGAGCAATGATTACAGATGTGAAGGCCATCAGAGCCTCCATAGCAACAGTCTTACATGGCAACAACTTCCTTGAGTACATGATGGTTCTAACAGTCAGCGCTGTGTCTGTCCCTATAGTCAAAGATGTGTGCTATTGAGTGACCTGAGCAAGAGGGTTAGTTTGGGAGGAAAATGGTTTGCAATGTGGCTTGATGGAATTAATCTCCATCAAGGCAGCAGAGTAGATTTCATCTCCTCTTGAAAGAAAACAGAAGCGCAGAGACACTGCTTGGAAAGACGTATGCAATGCGTAACGAAAAAGGAAGGGGAGGGAATAAATATTCCTCAGACTTAAAAGAGATGCCATTTTCACAGCTTCCTTTGCGGCTGCTTTTGAGACAGTGCCATTTGACACTCTCCCCTTCATATTAATGTTTCAGTCAACAGCCCTTAAAAGGCAACGCATGGCCCGGCCTCCCTTTCCTCAAGATGAGAAATAACCCAGGCAGCGTAAGCCTCGGGGAATAGCCCTGGCATAACCATCAGCTGTGAAGGGCCAATTTCATCCATACAATGAGGGACTTTGATCAGCCTGTCAGCTTGATTTAGGCTGTCTGCATGCAGCCACTCCCTCTGCGCTGTAGGCATGGAGCTTTCTGGAAACAGGAGCTGGCTCGTGATGGAACATTTCCGGGGAGGGCCTCGGAGGAAACGGCTCCGCCACCTTCACTGATCAATGAGGGGTCCTGCAAGTGTACTATTGGTAATTTGTAGAGGGAAATGGAAGGAGAAAACAGAACCTGGGGTGGCACATGTTGACACACTGAAACAATATGGGAGTCCAATACTACGGCTTTCATAAGGGAGATCTGATTTTTGAAAGCCAAGACAAAAGAGAAATCAACAAATTGACAACTGCAAAAATGGCTATAAAAATCTTTAACTGACTGGCATATTTGTCGAGTGTACTGTAAGATGCTCATTGCTCATATATGAAATGAATGGTGCTTGTTTTCTAGTTTGCTGTTATCTTGCCTTAGGCCCTGCTCCAGCCTCAATTATAGCACTCTTGTTTTCACCCATACATCAGCCAGGCTTTCTTCTGTTGCTTTCCATGAAATAAGAGTTTCTCTACTGGTATAGTCTACAGTATATGTCCTTGTATCTGAAGAGAGATAACATAGTCAGTGTGAGTTTAAATTCTGCAAGACTGTTCAACAAAAAAAAACACAATCTTAACAGTGAATTATGGGCTGTGTAAAAGGTGCAGTCAGTGATAGTATGCAATTTCAAGTCCATACAATTTCTTGTCACACTAACGACACACTAACTGCTCATTCTGTGAGTAGCCATAAAAAACTGGAAACAAACAAAGTGGGTGTAAGCTGTCAAAAAAAAAAAAAAAAAAAGTTCTCTGGGAATACTGAAGAGAGGGGAGAGCTACAGTACCTCTCTAGTGTTTTGACAGTTGGTTAAAATATAATGTAGCCTACGCTGTTCTGGACAAAAGCATCTGTTAATAAATTAAAGTATAAACATAAAACATAAACATAAACAAACACAATTCCTGCCGAATCACTGACTGCACCTTTAGATATTACTTTTGTGATCCAGCACAAGGGAGAGAACAGCTCCATCAAATGCTAATCAGCACAGGTATTGCCCTTATCCTGCAACTGGCCAAAGGAGTGTTATTGTATAGACAGTAATTTCAAAACATATATATATATTTTTAAGGTTTTTGTTGTGAAAGATTGTTCAAATGTTGCTGGACTTCCACAGGTTTCCTCCATCCCTTGAGGCCTTGCGTCAAATATCACTGCAACTTCCACTTCTCAGAATAACGAATGGGACTTGTTTGGGGAGCTTTTTTAAAGTTTAAAGCAACACTAAAGCACTTTTCCTCTGTCGAACATGCACTATTTGTTTATCCAGCAAATAACAGACAAGGTAGAATATGTTGCATGATTTTGTTAAAGTATGATGTATTGCGACATCGAAGCAAGTCAAATTTGTAGTTTCTGATGTCTCATTTCATCGAACTACAGATACACTACCCCACCTCTTAAAGTTACATAGTGCGGTTATAGCCGATAGAGGGCCGCGAAGTGAAAGCTGAAGTGCCGTTCACTCTGTTACGAGTTGATGAACCACTGAAATTATTTTGGAGACATTATTTTAAAGTACGAAAAACTCTTTAGTGTTGCTTTAAGTTCTTCAGACAAATTCTTTTTGATTTGTTGGCTTCTGGGAGGAGATGGAAACTGTACCATCGTCGGAGGGAACACTATCATTTAGTTTGTGCAAAAAAAAACGTTTAAGCCATTGAATTAGTTTAGTTCAGTTATATGTAGTACAACTATAAACTGCACATGTTGTCCCTGAGCTCCATAACGACTCTCATACCGTAATTTCCCGACTATTAGCCGCGGCTTATACATTGATTTTGCTAAATTTCTTCAGCTATGAGGTTAATACAGGGGGGCAGTTAATATGGTGTTAATATGGTTTTGTTTCTTTTAACTTGCATAAAACACTGTCCTGCGGCTTATACACAATGCGGCTTATATGCGGGAAATTACTGTAAAGGTTTGCGACTCTACACAGTAAATAATAATCAGAGAAATACTCTCTTCGCTAACTAGCACACAAAATACACAGATATACTACTTCCGCCACCTTACTGGAAGTTTTACCCATTTCTTCTTTACAGCAGAAACTTGTGGATTATAAATGTGCATCTAAATCACATCCATTTCATCTGCGGCGTCAAACAAAAACATTGAAAAAACCTATCATAAAACAGCCTGAAAATGACAAAGTGTGCAAAGTGCACAGTAATGGGGAAGACAATCTGTATCCCATCAACTGCATCATCAATTCAAGCAAACACACATTCTCATGTGACTGTTTCCTTGCTGAAATAAAAGTTGTGCTAATGACATTGGCGCTGCATGGTCTGTCTCTAAGAGCATCAAACACACCAGAGAAGGGGACGACCCCATCTGGCCATTTACGTTACTGACAGGGCACAGGCAGAGGCAAGAGACAGCTGCCTCGGCCTGCCATCCCCATGGAGACAGCACTAATGTCTCTGTCTGCACCTCACATGATAAAGGCCGGAACAAGGGCCATGTGTGGTTGAACTGGTGGACAGGTCATGGTTTTACATCACTACCATCTCAGCTGCAGGTTTTTCCATACCAAATAATAAGCAAGCCTTGAAATGTTCCCCTTGAAATGTTTTTTTTTTTACATGCCTATGAGTTGGCACATTTGAGTTACTAACAGGCTACAGAGGTAAAGAAGAGGTTGGATCAAGGGGTATATATGGGCGACACTACTAAGGCTATAAGCCGACCACTTTGAGCTAACATTCTATTGACTCCCATTAATTCCGGGATAAATAAAGTTTTTTTATTTTATTTAATTGCATTGAATTTCAAACATCACTCAGTGTTAAACATTCACTTTACAGGTATATACTGTAGAGTCAGTGGTTGAAAATAGTTTTGATGATTTTAAACCCTGGCAATGACAACTTATTGAAAGCAAATCATCCAGAAGTAGTTCAGATCCTACAGCTCGAAGATGAAGGGTTTTTTCCTAGCTGGCTAGGTAAAGTGGCTGCCTCCTTGTCGAAATACTAGTGGTTTAATCCCTTTCAGCAAAGGTAGATTTCTCAGAGACTCAGAGATGCAGCCTTGTGAAATCCCGGCTGGGAGCAGACGGATTACCTTCTATTCTGTGCTTCCCTGCTGTTGATATAGTGTCTTCTTGCCATGGATTGCGTCACCTTTTCGAGCTGGGAGTTGGCTTTGAATAAGCACAGCCTAGCTGCTACACACATAACTCCATTATTAAGGAGCCTATTGAGATGTATCATATCCACTTATCCATATGTGATCCACTTATCCACCTTTAAGGAACTTTTTGTGTTTGACTGTTCATGTGGTAGCCTATTTTTGTTAGCCAACTGGTGGTTACATGAACATGTTTGAGCATCAGATACAACATCTGTTTGTGTCTGTATGGCAAAAATCATATTGCATAAATATTAAATAAAGCACAAGGACTCTAGTATATGGGTGTCTGCTTCACTGATATGTTCCATCAGTCTCAGATTTAATTTGGCTAAACAAACTGTTGTGCACTGAATGATTTATGTTGCTGCCTGACTGGCATTTTGGACTGAAATTAAAATGGCTGCTACGAGTAAAGTGATGACAACTTTGCTTAATAACGTGCTTCAGCAGCTGCTAATCCAGCACTGTCTTGCAGGCCTGTAATTACACAATTTCTTGAAGAAGATTTTCCAGCAAATACACGTGGCCTGGAAGTGTAATTTTCATGAGAAAAAGTGAAACATTTAGATGAGTGTGTCAGGAGGGATTTAGGCTTAGCAAGTCAGAAGAATCAGATCTTCGGGTCAGTGACTTTAAGTGACTGGATTCTGGATGAGGGTTTTCAGATTAGACTCACAGTTTCAAATGATAATGAAATATGCTCTGTTCATTATGCAGTGATTGAATGGTTGGGTATATTTTTGCTATAGCCAAAGCCACTGTCTAATTGTGTGAAACATGGATACTGGACGGATAACTATGTCATTTGCAGAACATATGGGCCCCATTTATCAGCATCTATCTGCTTCTCTCTAAACCCGTGAAATTCCCTCTACTTCTCAGGTGTGCGTAAATTGGGATCCTTGCTGGGAAAGTACAGACTCATTTAGAGAAATAATCCCTCAAGGTAAATACAGAAATTAATGAGAATTAAGGGAAAACAAAAACTCACAACTGACAAATGTCCTACGCTTGCTTTGACAATCTGTTTGATTTCTCTAGTGCCGCCTGCTCCAGCATATTCAAGTGTAAGGACACACGGTTGATGCAGATAGGTCACCATCATACTCATTTTTCGAAAGTCCATCTTCACTGGGCAATTACTGTACAACAATTAAATATTGTTACAGAGCAGCGATGTTCTTGCTGCCCAACTAAATGAGAATAAACCACAAAAACAAGGGTTCCTGGTTCCTGCTTGGAACCCAAAGTATGTGAAAGTCTTCATCTCATATATGATTAATACATTATGTCATGTGTAAGACAGCCAGACAGTGCTCAATAGTTGGCTGTCAAAAAAGCCCAATTCTCAATGGCAAGAAATGAATGTGCACAGGTGCCAACAAGGGCTTTTAGCCAGAAAATTTGCCTTTTTCCTGTAATATTGTATCTAGTAACAAAAGAAAATAAATGTCTTTGCACTGTAAACAGCACTTTCAGTAACCATGACAACAAATTTAATCTTATGAGCCCAATTATGCCTGTTTTTTGTGCTATTGATGGATTTGTTGATTTATAACAGCACACAGATGGTCATGGTTGTCAGCTATTTTGCTTATATATTCATTTATTTATTCCGTCTCTGGTATGCCAATAAACATGATTAATGTTTAGCCCTGTGCCTCTCTGTTGCTATGGCAACTCTGGCGGCATCTGATTAGGGCCCTCAGACCACTGGAGGAATGAGATGAAATATTTATCAGTGGGCAGCTGTCGGGTTGAACACTTGGCAACCACGGGTAATGATCCAGTGGTTTATTAATCACAAAACAGAGCCCTGTGCTCACCCTTCTACTCCCTCATCGTAATTGATTTGATGACACTGATATTGTCATCTTTTCACACAATCTCATACAAATTGACGTCCAGGTCACAGTATTTACCATTGTCTACCACAAACAGACAATTTGCACAGGCAGATATGTGTGTGAGGGATGACTCATAGCCTACGCAATGTATGTGTAGGCCTTCACAGTTGAGAATGCAAAGCTGACGCAGGTGTTGAAGAGCTCTCTTGTAGTCTGTGCAAGGTACATAGACAATGTGTCCCCATCGTAAACACATAACATGGCACTCCCGCTTGTGTCATGGTACAAAACTTTGAACAACACATTTTACTACGTGGTACTGTATGCCTATTCCCAAACTCTCCTTGGATAGACTGATGCGTTTGCAGCCCTGTAGCTTGTGACTATCAATCCCCATAAGTATCTCTCACTGTGAGAAGAAGCATCTAATGGAGTGAACATGGCCTGTTCACGGGGTGTGTGGATTTCTTACAGTACATGCAGCTGTCTGAGAAATGCATGCCCAGTTGAGCTCTGAACAGCTTTCCAGTGTTTGCCACCTCATAGTTCATCCTGCTTCTGGCATCGGATCCTTTAAGGACGTTAAGAGCTGATGTTGGATCAACTGCTGATTACTCCTGCACCTGTTTCTACTACAGCACTGACACTAAAACAACCTAGCCATACAGCCATGCCTACAACAAGCAACGACCAGACATGAAGATATACGAAAAAGATCTGAACCCAGGAGGCGCTGAGATTTTCTGTGCTGGCTTCAGGAGTCTGAAACAGCAGCAGGAGATATTCAGGCCAGACTGAAATGCAGAGAAATTATTCTCACTGTTCCCACTCAGTGAGTGCAAGCTCTCCACCCAGCTCAGCTTAGTAATGATAGCAGTGACACCACAGTGTTAGACTGAAAATGTTTATGCCTGTTTATGTTATGGAGGATGAACAAAACAAACAGTTTGCTGTGTTTGTTGGCTAATGTTTGCCATTTTTCAATCTATTTGACATTTAAATGACTGAGAGACTGTCCAGTTAACTGATAAAAATTGTGTAAACATACAACGGACAGTCTGGGCCATTTCCACCAAACAATTTTCAGCTGTTTTCATTGGACAGCTCTGGTAGTTGTGAGTGCGCCCTCTAGTGGTTGAAATGGAAAAGAGTTGTTGAAGCCCCACAAAAAGGCCACACATAGTTCAAGGGGGAAGTGCAATGAAGAGTCAATTGCTAACCTTTGGACAGAGGTGAATTCAACTGACAGAGGCACAACCCCCAGACACAAACACACTTCCCCCTCTGATATACACTCTCACAGCCACACTCTTTTCAGAGACACACTTATTTAATTGTAGACCAGTGTTGGGGAGTAACGCATTACATGTAATTGAGTTATGTAATTTAATTACAAAATAAATGTAACAGTAATATATTACAGTTACTGTAGAACAAAATGTAATTTAATTACAGGTACTTTTGAAATTTTTCAAAATTACAAATTGAATTACATCTCAATATTGTCAGCAAAACCTTGCAAAGAATATTGTATGTAAAAATAACTGTTTCCCTCCACAGCCATAGTTTGATGCGGGACCTTCTGATAGGCTCTATCACGTCTACAGCGCCATCGGCGTAGGCCTACATGCCTGCCTGTAAACGTGTTAAGATTATCATTATATTATCCTCACAAAAAATGTGATGCTAATTCATGACATTGAATGCCCTTGCTGCCTTGTGCGCTTGTACAGAACTGCTCGGCAGCCTGTAGACCAAGGCCGAAATCTTCGCATGGATTTGGGGACTGTATATATCATTAAAAAATCGGAAAAGTAATCAAAAAGTAATCAAAAGTAATTAGTTACGTTACTCAGAAAAAGTAATTCAAATAGTTACACTACTATTACATTTTAAACAGGGTAACTTGTAACTGTAACACATTACATTTCTAAAGTAACCTTCCCAACACTGTAGACCACACATGTAATCACCCGCTTTGCTGTTTAAACACAGTTCTTATTTGATATTTTTGAAAATACCTATCTTGAATCAACACATAAAGACATGTACAAATGTACAGGCACACTGAAACACACACACACACACACACACTGAACACTCTGACACACGCACACACACACTCTGACGCACATACACAAACACACTCACACGGATGTAGAGACGAGTGTAGAGGCTCTCTTGTGCGTGTTGTGATTAGACTGCAGTGCCCCATCCCTCTGAGTGGGTGTGCAGGCGGCCGAGGGCTGCTGGCTGCTGTAATTATGCATGTGCTGCCAGTCACACTGGGACACTCAGATAAGACGGACACACAATGAGCCCAAGCCTCCCCTGTCTGTTACTGCCTCTCTTAATGTTCTGTGAGACACACGCTGGAGATAGGAAGAGGTCGCCACAAGTGAGCATGTACACAATCACAGTCTTTCTCTCTCTCTCTCTCTCCCCTCCTACTCCCTCTCTCTGTCACTGTTCACAAACACACACACACACACACACACACACACAAATGCACACATGCACATGTACACACTCTTAATCCCTGAAGGTAAACTTGACTTTTCTCTCTGACTGATGCTGTGCTCGACGAGGACAGCCGTTTGCCAGAGTGCCACGGCCCCCGTGAAGCGGAGGCTCGGAGTGACTCATCTCCTGCTGAGAGCCGCCAGTGAGAGGCACAAGCTGTCATCTCACCCTGTGCCCCAAAGACACGGCCTCTATACCCCACAACGGCTACAGGAACACGCTCCGCACACAACGCCTCGCTTTTGATGAGCTCCCAGTGTGCACTCCTCCAGGGGGTACGTCTCACAGAGCATTTAGCTGGGTGAGATAACAAGTTTGCGAAGTTCAGGAGGGGTGTTGCTCTAATGCATTTAAGGGACCGAAATGTGTGCATTTAGCACTTTTCCTCCGCTGAATAATTTAGGGCGTTCAGCATCCAACTTCAATAATGCAGTTAAACTGGGAAGCTATGTATCCTGGTGCATGAAGCACTGTATCTGAACAGGGGACAGTTAAGGCTGGTTAAAGTTAAACTGGACAGCTATTTAGCAGACACTTTTACCTAAAGGGACTCGCATGGATGAGGGAATCGAGTAGTCAGTGTTACCGCAGCTCCACCCTGTCCAGTGTATGGGCAATGTATGGGCAGTGTATGAGGTGTAGCGTAGGTGTAGAGTAAAATACCACAGTGATTACAGTGTAGTGCCTTTACCAGCCTGGCAGCTTGTGAAGATTGACAAATGAGAACAAAGATTTTTGTGTGTGCAGAGTGTGCAGATTCCCGCTGGAGTCCAACCTGTCCACTCTACAGTATAACCATCTCAGGTGGTGCTGTTGTACCAGCTGCAGGCCAGGCTGCTTGAGCAGCCCAGCATATGCAGTGCCAGGCTGGTGCAGACCTACAGAACGGCATCCTGCTTGAGCACCGCTTCAGGCTGGTGGTGTGCACATGGATGGCACATGTAGTTTGGGTATAATGTGGCGTCTCAGTCTCAACACCCAGTTCCTTAATACTTTGGGTGTCCTTTCTCTCTACTGAGTGTGAATACTGGCACAGTATTATGTTGATTAGCCATGTAATCAATCACCTGAAGGATGTCTCATAGAAAAGTTGTTGTGGCCTGATTAACATCCAGTAGGTGGCAGTAAAGGTTTGCTTGGGCAGTGTCCTTTTTCACACATCAGAGTCTACTGATAGCCTGGGTGTTCCCATCCTGCCTTGCGCTGTGATTTCATTCACGCTGCTAAGGCAGTCTGGACACTAACACCCAAATTTTCGCCTGATGTTGGTAACCAATCACAGAACATCCGAGAAGTTTCCGTTGCCTTCTTGTGTCTACATTCGACGCCAAAGGATTTACACTGATGTCAATGGCAGCCCTTCGCGTTGCATGAACGCGCAGGGGCACCTTCGGCTTCCGATATTGACGCCAGGGGGCTTGGCATGCGTCCTCGTTCGACGAGTTGGGTGTGAGACCGTGTTGGATGAGCTATGCGCATTTGATAGACATCCGTGGCACCCAATGAATGGATCTGGGCATTTTTTCAAATACGAGAAAATGAATGTCTAGTTGCCAGACCACGTCTCATTTGAGAAGTGGTAGGCGCTAGCCAGGCTAGTCTACTGATTGGCCAGTGCAGTAATATATTTTTCAGATGTGATTGTTGCCATTTAAATTATTGGAAAGCTAGATACCACATTGTCCATCGAGTTCTATTAGGCTGCGTTCAGACTGCCAGCCAAAATCCGATTTTTAGCCCATTCAGATTTGAATCGGATGTCACTTTTGAAGTCTGAACAGTGACAGGTCACATGAAATCCGATTATTGCGAAATGGTCGCAAACCACATCCAGGAGGTAGTTTCATATCGCATTCGTATCGGATATGGACAGATGCGCCTCAGTCTGAACTTTCTGAAACTTGCTTTACGCGCGTGACCGCCCACCTATTTTGAGTTGTGGAGCAACGTTACGGCTATGTCTTTTGACCATGTTATATTAAACGTGACTTAAAGAGACCCTGTGCAAGTTTTTCATGGTCATAAAATCACTTAGAAATCTTTGTTTTGCTTGACTGACCAGTTTCATCGAAAACAGTAATATTTCCTCCCGCCCCCAGTGTCCCTATCCGCTATAGCAACCTTGCAGTTTCTGCAGGAGACGATCGTTCCTTGTTTACATCTGGAAGTCTGAGATGCGTAAGGAACAAGAAGAACCACGCTTGCTATTTATATATTTATATATAGCCTATATATGTATAAATATACACGCTAAAGCTGTCGGGGAAGCTCTGCAGAGAAATATGCAGGCATAAAACGAGCAAAAACGAAAAACGAAACCGAAACTAGAGATGAAATCGCCAATCCTGCATAGTTCCTCTTTAACAATACTCAATGCTAAATAGAGCATTATACAGTCTCTGCTCTGTTTCTATGGAAGTTGCAAGAATCCAAATTGTTCTATTAAATGCCGTTAAATAATCAAATAGCCTTCCAACAGTTTGAAGCGGAGCTTGCCACCAATTAGGCCTACTTTCGGTTTCTGTCGCGCAAATGCGCACACGCATGCATGCATTCAATGAACACTCACCTAGTTGTATTGCTCTATGTTTAATCACACCAAATTAGCAAGTATTTCCTCCTGATGGCAGAAATGTTTGTTTTCGTTGCTACAGCAACCTGTCAGATCTGTTACTAATGTGACCCAGTCTGACAGAGCCATATCCGATTTGGACACTTGCTAAAGGCAGTGTGAACAGTCAGCCCTAAAAATCGGATATGAGAATAAAATCAGATTTCAATCAGATTCGTCTGCAGTCTGAACGCGACCTAAGTAGCCTACCATTTTGGAAATGTGAGGTTTGTTCGTTTGGTTGGTTGCATACTTTGCATGACTGTCAGTTTGCAACAGTTATTTGGTCGGCTTTGTTGTGTGTCCTTTAGAAAATGTGCAACGTATGTTTTTCTGTGACTTTCTTCAGGTTAGTTTTTGGTCGTCGGAGTCGTTTCAACAACAGTTATGCTGACATTTGTCTCTAAGGCTTAGTTCACACTGGCAGTCGAAATCTGATTTTTTGCTTATCTGGATTGTATCTAGCTTGAATTTTGGGTAGTCTGAACGGCACAAAACCGCATGAGATGCGATTTTTCCAATGCTGATTCGCACCACATACGGAGGTGGTTTCAATATCACTTACTATCGGATATGACTCAATCTGAACAGTCAAACCACTTGAATAGGATTTCACCGTGCCCTTTTCGTCATTTGCACTGCGACAAACAATTGCAACGTAATTCTGAGTGACGGAAGTGATTGATTGATTGATTGATTCAGCGCGTGCGCCAGGGCTACCAGCAAAACAAAAAGCAACGTCAGACTCAAGTCATAATTTTTGTTGAGGGTGACGAGGTATTTGCGCCGCGGCTACGCATAATAAGTTGGAAAATATAAAAAATAAATCCACTTTCATCCATGACGACTTGGTTGTGTACAACTCTACCTAATGAATCCAGGTGTGTGTAATTTATATCGGATCTGAGCATTGCACGCCAAGATCGGATGTGATCGGATGTGATCACTTGCAATATGCAATATTGGCTTAGTTCACACTGGCAGTCGAAATCGGATGTCTTCCATATCCGATCAGAACCTGATCTATGGCTTTGTTCACACTGGCAGTCGAAATCGGATGTCTTGCATATCCGATCAGAACCTGATCTTTCTGACTGACTGTTCTCATTGCATATTGCAAGTGATCACATCCGATCACATCCGATCTTGGCGTGCAATGCTCAGATCCGATATAAATTACACACACCTGGATTAATTAGGTAGAGTTGTACACAACCAAGTCGTAATGGATGAAAGTGGATTTATTTTTTATATTGTCCAACTTATTATGCGTAGCTGCGGCGCAAATACCTCGTCACCCTTAACGTTAAAGTTTTCCATGTTTCACCATGAAATGATTTTGTTTTGTTGGTAGCCCTGGCGCACGCGCTGAATCAATCAATCAATCACTTCCGTCACTCAGAATTACGTTGCAATTGTTTGTCGCAGTGCAAATGACGAAAGGGGCACTTTGAAATCCTATTCAAGTGGTTCGACTGTTCAGATTGAGTCATATCCGATAGTAAATGATATTGAAACCACCTCCGTATGTGGTGCGAATCAGCATTGGAAAAATCGCATTTCATGCGGTTTTGTGCCGTTCAGACTACCCAAAATTCAAGCTAGATACAATCCAGATAAGCAAAAAAGCGGATTTCGACTGCCAGTGTGAACTAAGCCTATCTGACTGACTGTTCTCATTGCATATTGCAAGTTATCACATCCGATCACATCCGATCTTGGCGTGCAATGCTCAGATCCGATATAAATTACACACACCTGGATTCATTAGGTAGAGTTGTACACAACCAAGTCGTCATGGATGAAAGTGGATTTATTTTTGATATTTTCCAACTTATTATGCGTAGCCGCGGCGCAAATACCTCGTCACCCTTAACGTTACAGTTTTCCATGTTTCACCATAAAATAATGACTTGAGTCATTATTTTTTTAGCCGTGGCTATGCATAATAAGTTGGAAAATATAAAAAATAAATCCACTGCATAATAAGTTGGAAAATATAAAAAATAAATCACTTTCATCCATGACCACTTGGTTGTGTACATCTCTACCTAATGAATCCAGGTGTGTGTAATTTATATCGGATCTGAGCATTGCACGCCAAGATCGGATGTGATCGGATGTGATCATTTGCAATATGCAATGAGAACAGTCAGGCAGAAAGATCAGGTTCTGATCGGATATGCAAGACATCCGATTTCGACTGCCAGCATCGACTGCCGATCACATCCGATCTTGGTGTGCAATGCTCAGATCCGATATAAATTACACACACCTGCATTCACCTGTGTAGGTTTTCATAGGTTGTATTGTGATTGGCAATATTACAATGCAATATTCAACATTTCCGTCACGGTGGAGCATGCCCCCAAACCCCCCTAGCATTTGGGAGGGGCAAAAGTATTTTAGGACATGGGGCCCATTTTCTCCAGCAGTATCAAATCAATAAGTACTGTTTTTGTAAAATATGACCACCTATTTTTCAATGTTATAGACAGCAAAGGGGTGTGTGTGTGTGTGTGTGTGTGTGTGTGTGTGTGTGTGGTTGAGAGCCTATTTGGAAAAGAAGTCCAGGGCCTATATTTAGACTCAGACCCATGTTCACGAGTCTCGAAAGTCGAGTCAAGTCTGAAGTCACTCAGTCTTTTCACTAGTGCGCCTGGATTCCCTATCTCTGGTGCGCACCAGAAAACGAAAGTAAAACAGTATTCCCTCTGTAAACAACCACTGACCTTCAAGAGAACTGTTGTTGTCGTTATGTCTTCACTCCCATTAAACCACTAGTGTGGAGGCTACTTCGATAGGCTATAGTCTAAAGGCTACACATATCAATCCTGGTTATAACATCTGAAATTCTGAATCCTGGTAGACAGGTAAGAGACAACCTGGCATCATTGCACTATATCTTTCAGTTTATAACACTGTCCAGTGAAACTCTTCCTGAGCAGTAGCCATCTTCCATTTACCACAACGCCATTATGCCTACAGGCACAGAACACCGTAGGGTAGGCTACTGTACCTGAGTTCTTTCTTTCCCGTTCTTGATCCACATTCACACTGCACACTTTAGTCACCGTATGCTATAGAATCTTTGCATAGGCGCATTCCCAGCCGTTGGGAGCGATCATATTAATTAAATGAACTAGCCTTCACACCTACTCGAGTAAACTAAAGATTTGGAAGATTTGCAGTTTGCGGTTCAATAAATCATAGGCGAAACGTTTTCATCCGAAAGAACTATCTATCTACATTTGCGAATAGACACAATGCATCCGTGTGAATATTCTGCTTTTAGTCGAGCGTTTAGGGACCGTCAATAAAGTGCCAAACCGAAAGTGGACACAAAGATACATTTCAATATAGGGCTGGGGAAAACTTTGCGGGCACAGCCATATTGACAGCCTCACTCCTTAGTTTACTATGGATTACTATGGATTTACTCCCGCCTATTAATGTGTTCCTGTTACTTCGTTTTTGCCTTCTTGGTGGTATGTTGCTGTGTAGTGGGGTGTAACAGCGCAACCCACATATCGCAAGAGGAAAATAATCGCTAATACTATTCACAATATTCCGTAGCCAACAATGGGGGTTGCCATGACACTGAAAACGGTTATCTATTTCCGGCAAAGCTGCGTTGTATCTATTTTAGCGTGACGGTTGACAGTGCTTAACATCTCATAACGCAGAAAGTAAACTTTTCTACTTTATATCGGTCATATGATGTAGTATATCCATGCTGAGGGCAGAATTGACTACATTTCGAAAGACATCTGTTGAAGCATATTCTATTTAGCTACCGAGAACGCACATGTAAACAGAATGAACGGAAGTTGAAAACAGTATCGGAACGATACATATTTCCGGGTTAAGGAATAAGATGAATATTTCTGCTTCTTGTCTTCTGCATCTGAATGAATGGATATTCGGTGCACTACCAACATGGCGGCGATATTCCTAGAATGCCATGCGTGTGCCCGAGCCCTATTGGTATTTAATTTAACGCTTCCAAAATCACCCCACACATCTAGCTCGTCTATTTATAATAGGCCTATTTATAGAGACGTAAACATTAGGGGTGTAAAGATTAACCGATACGATTTGGAAATCATTCGAAATGTTCAAAATGTGAGTGCATCAGAAGGCAAACCCCTGGATCGGTTTAAATACTATGAATCGATTGAGAAATCGGTTTTAAAATTACGAATCGGAAAACTAATGTTACAAATTATGTTACTTTCAAAATCATAAGACCGACCCTGATTTGCTAACACACAAGGGCGTCTAGCCTTCTCCAACAAGGATAGTAGCGTCACTGCTACAGTGCCATAAATATAACGCTAACGCAGATAACGCTGACGTTAACGTGTGTTGCAGTATCCTGAACGAAGTCATATATTCAGTCGTAAGCAGAAGCCTCAAACCTAGCTTCATAGGGTTAGGCTACAACAAACACCTCTTGTCAGCCTCCTGCATTCCCCTTTCCGCGGGTGTCTCCCAAATGCTTCGGTGCCTTACTGTGTGTTCGGGGCACGTCTGAAAGTTGACTGAGGAGGTAGTAGGCTATTGCCTAGTATTGTTGATGTGTTGAACGCACTCCTCACAACGTGTGTTAGTAGCCTCCTTATTTATGAATGGTAATCCAGACAGACACTCTTCCCCAAGAGCTACAGCTACATAACATCACATAGTTTTAAACTATTGTGATTGGTTCAGCAGCTAAGTATAGAGTGATAGCCTATGAATGTATATATTAATTGGCCGAGTGATTTAATTTAAAGGCATTTGGCCACGTTCTTATTATCAAAATGTTTGTTCAGTCTTTCAATCCAGTCAGTCAAGTCTTTTGGAAAAAGCAGGCTATAACTAATGACATGCGCAATTTAACTTTTCTCATGCCAGTAGGCAAAGTAGGCAAAAAATCTGCAGTATGGAAAATAAAATGAGATTAAGAACTATATTGCATTTTGGGGCCTATTACTGCATCTTATCGAATCGTATCGCATCGTATCGAATCGTATCGAATCGCACTGAATCATTCTGTATTAAACTGCATCGTCTGTGAATTGTATCGTAGCTTTATGAATCGATACTAATCGAATCATCTTAAAAGGGAGAGATTCACACCCCTAGTAAACATCCTGCATAGCCTACTGACAGCTATTTTATTTTTTATGTAGGCTATATGTGTATATTTTGAATTTATTAGCGTATTACATCTTGATGAATTGAATGTAATGTTATTTGATTGGGTATAAATTGTACTATATAGCCTATATTTGCCTTACTTGCACCCTTTTTCTTGAACAAAACAAAACAAAACTAGAAAAGCACCCACCAGAAGCGTACGCGGCGCGCCGAGCCACGGAAAAAAATAGAATTCCATTGTTTTCAATGGAGCATCGCCCACTGGAAACGTCTGCCGCGCAGCAGCCGCACAGAGATAGAAAACTATTCTAAAATCCTGTGCGGCAAGCCCAGACCGCCGAACACCGCTGAACGCCGCTTCTGGTGGGCGCCGGGCTTGAGAGCGCAGACCTCCGCCAAGCGCCTTAGTTCCCCCACATTTGGGGTTTGCACCAAAAATAATAAACACTTTCATGCAATCACCTTGAAAAAAAACTTTTGACACACAGGAAACACTTCAACAGGATGTGTAGTTCAGGGAGAGTCAGATTGTATGCTTAGACCATTGGATTCACAGGTGTTCTGATTAGCCCGGGAGCTACTCTGGGAGCTTAACGAGCGCAGCTGGCCTAGGACATTGTGACATCCAGCCTCCATTCAAGTGCATGGGGGAAAAATAACAGCCTTATAGCGCAATGTTGATAATTAAACCTTTAATTACATTGCATGTTAAATGCAATGTACTGTTATCACTGTTCTTCTTAAGATTATTCTTCTTCCGACCAAAATCAACGATTAAATGCTCTAGAACCACTGAACCGTTTGACGTCATTCAAGCACTCCTACAAAGCTCTTGAAACGGAGATTTGTTCTATGTATATTTCACATTTGTGAACTTTACACTTTTTGAGATATTTACGATAAAAGAGTTTAAAATTCCCATAGAGTTTACATTGGCCACGTTTACATGATGTTTTTAATTCTGAATTAGTTTATTCAGAAATAAATAGATCGGAATTAAAATATTCTCCTTCGAGTTTACATGGAAATAATAATTCCGAATTGGCGTTTACATGGAACATACGTTAATTACGCTTTATTGTATTCTGCTGAACGTCTGGGGGTCGGGAAGGGTTCCGATTGGACAGGCGGCGCATGAACGTAGCCTAATAAGGTCTACCGGAAGAAAACAAACTTTAGCTGGCTAGCAACGTTTTTGTCATCTCGGGTTAACGTTACAGCATGGACAATAACATAATGAAAACGGGTTTCACAGTAACTCTGATAATAGGCCTACTATTTAGCCAGCAGCTCGAGAATATTGTCAAGCTTCACGTTTGCTAGCTGAGGAGGAGAAGACTGTCGGAGAAGGGGGGAAGAAGACGGAGCCGAATTAACCATGAAACGAGCATGCGCTTCTTCTTCCTCCTTGTACGAGCATGCGCCAAACAAACGGAATAAACTTTTAATCGGAATAAAGGTTTACATGATCAAGGAGGGGGGTTAATTCCGCTTTAACATCGGAATAAACCAACCACTTAAATCGGAATTAAGTTTAATTCTGAATAATCATTTTCAAGCGGAATAAGCGTTTACATGGTCTCTTTTAAAGCGGAATTAACTTTTATTCCGATTTAACTTGGTTTTATTCGGAATTAAAGCTCTCATGTAAACGCAGCAAGTGAGACCCTTTGGCGGCAAAGATTAATTGTTACGTCAGTGCTCAGCTGTCAGTAATCAAGGATCTTTGATCCAAAGTCATGCCACCGCTGCCTGCGCTAAACCAGGCTAAACCTGAATGTTTTGTCTACTCATTAAGCTGCAACAGCTATGAAAACATTCTACCATGCCATAAACCAGGACGGTATCGTCTTATCTCCTGTTAGGCTACTCCTTACTTGATTTGTTTATATATCGTTACAGTAACCGGTTTGCTCTCTGTAACGTTATCAACAGCTAAAGACAATCTAACCTAACGTCAACGTAAATTTAACACTGTGTTTAGCTAACGACAACCAAACTTGCTCCAGGCTAGGTTTAACGTCGGGTAGGCTGCAAGGCCAACAGGGCTTACACAAGGGCTTTTATCTCGACAGAGCAGCCTACTACACGACACCGATCTTCAACCAGCGTTTTAAGTCCAACCTGATAGACATTTTGGTTCAAGCCTTTTTCTCACAGTCGTTTCTAGCACAAACTGCATTGCTATAATTTTCACGTTTGTTTGTTAGCAAGCTAGTTGTTTGCTATGGACTTGCCAGCCAGGCAATCATTTAATAATAATAATAATAATAATAAATTTTATTTGTATTGCACTTTACACCAAATCAATGACCTCAAAGTGCTACAATGCACACACACACCCAAAAAACAGGATAAAATTAACAGAAGAATTAAAACAAGCAGATAAAATTTAGCTAAAACCAGCATATAAAAAAAAACAAGCTAAAAACGATCATATAAAATTAAACTAAAAGCCAGCATATAAAAGCAGATGAGAGTATTTTAGTTAAAAGCTTTTCTAAAAAGATGCGTCTTCAGGCCTTTTTTAAAAGAGTCCACAGTCTGTGGTGCCCTTAGATGGTCAGGGAGGGCATTCCACAGACTGGGTGCAGCAGAGCTGAAAGCTCGGTCACCCATAGTTTTTAGCTTTGTTCTTATTTGTTGGATGAGGTTTGACTGTCCAGACCGGAGAAGACGTGAGGAGGAGTGGGGGGGGATGAGTTCTTTGAGGTAAAGGGGGGCAGAGCCATGGAGACACTGGTGTGACAGAAGGGAAATTTTGTATTCAATCCTGAGCTGAACCGGAAGCCAATGGAGGGATTTGAGGATGGGTGTAATGTGCTGGAATTTCCGCACCCTCATCAGGATCCTGGCAGCGCAGTTTTGGATATACTGCAGCTGCTGGATGTTCTTGCTGGGGATCCCGATGAGGAGTGCGTTGCAGTAGTCCAGCCTGGAGGAGATGAAGGCGTGGACAAGTTTCTCGGCGTCGGGGAGAGTGAGTGAAGGGCGGAGTTTGGCAATGTTTCTGAGGTGGAAGAAGGAGGTTTTGCACAGATGTTTGATGTGTGCCTCAAAAGTCAGGTGAGGGTCCATCTTGACACCCAGATTTGTGACTGAGGGAGAGAGGTGGATGTCATGACCGGGGAGGGGGATGCTGGTGATAGTGGATGCCCGGATCTGGTGTGGAGTGCCAACAAGGATAGCTTCTGTTTTAGAACTGTTGAGTTGTAGGAAGTTTGCCGTCATCCACGCCTTTATCTCCTCCAGGCAGGTGGAAACTGTGGATAGGGCTGCAGAGGGTGTTTGGTTAGTTTTTATATAGAGTTGGGTGTCATCAGCATAGCAATGGAAAGACATTCCATGCCGGCTGATGACATCACCAAGGGGGAGCATGTACAGAGTGAAGAGGGTGGGGCCTAGGACTGAACCTTGAGGGACCCCACAGGTGACGGAGTGTGTGGTTGAATTTGCACCTGCCAGGGATACATATTCTGTTCTGTCCGTGAGATATGATGTGAACCAAGCCAGGGTGGAGCCAGAAAGTCCGATGGAGGAGTGGAGGCGTTGTAGAAGGATGTGGTGGTCAACTGTGTCGAATGCTGCAGTGAGGTCAAGGAGGATGAGAAATGATGGAGAGCCAGCATCAGCTGTCAGCAGCAGGTCATTTGTGACCCTGACCAGGGCAGTTTCCGTACTGTGGCCAGGGCGAAAACCAGACTGAAACTTCTCATATAAGTTGTTTGTGGTGAGGTGTTTATGGAGTTGAGCAGAGACCACCTTTTCCAACACTTTCGAAAGGAAAGGGAGATTGGAGATGGGGCGGTAGTTGGCAGGTGGTTCTGGGTCAAGAGTGGGCTTTTTGAGAAGTGGCTTGATGACAGCAGTTTTCAAGGATGTGGGGACATGGCCGGACTGGAGGGACTGATTGATGATATTGGTGATCAAGGGACTTATTGCAGAAGAGTGATCTTTTATGAGAGTAGAGGGAAATGGGTCCAGGGCACAGGTGGAGGGCTTCATCTGTCTCAGGATGTTTTCAGTGTCATGCTGTGTGATGTTGGAGAAGCAGCAGAGGAGCTGAGAGGACTGAAGGCCTGCCGAATCGCCTGGAGATGCAGGGGGGGCAGAGGGAAGGGGGGACATGGAGGTAGAGGGGCCGGAGAGAGTGGAGCGGATGTTGTCTACCTTTGTTTTGAAGAAGGAGATGAAGCTGTTGCACCGCTCCTGCGTATTAACGGAGTGTAGGGGGGTCTGGGGGTTGAGGAGATGATTTATGGTTGAGAAAAGTTTCTTGGAGTTACCAGGGCTATTGTTGATGAGGTTGGAGTAGAACTGTGAGCGTGCATCGCTGAGGGACTTGCTGTAGGCCCTCTGATGTTCCCGGTAAGCTAGCTTGTGGACCGCAAGCCCAGAGTCCTTGAAGCGGCGTTCAAGGACACGGCCAGTTCTTTTGAGCAAGCGTAGCTCACCAGTGTACCATTTAAAGCTTTCGGTATCATTCACCAATTAAAAACCTTGGTTAACAGCTTACTGTACATTCCTATTAGGACAATCACACACCTGGAGACACTTCGAAGAAATAGCCATTAGCCTACATAAAATATCCTACTGTAAGCTAACATTACATTTGCTAGATATCCTACCTGTTGCTGCATCATCGTGGCGTTGTTTGAGATTGTATTCCGTATTCCAATGGTGTCTAAAAGTCTATAGCCTATGGCCTACTTTTAACCTGCATTAGTGTACTGTAGATATGAAGGCTATAAGCTATCCTACCAGTCGTTTCACTGCAGGCAGTTGGCAACTTCATTTCAGTCTTTACAATTCTAATAAATGAAGAGTTATTTTCCATAATAGCCTATATCCACAATTTTGATGCATTTTCATAAATCACTTTTTAAATGTGACTTTTCAGTGTAATTGTAATTGAGTTGTTATTTATCTATTCTTCTGTGTAGTTGTCTTTTTAACTATAGGCCTATGTTTTACAGTCAGCAACCTTTTTGCATTTACATGCAATGGTAATTCCTTCCATGGAATTACATTTTCTAGTTAAAGATAATCTTGCATCCAGATCACTCCCAAAATGTAATGGTGTCTTCCTTGGGTCATTTCAGACCTCTCCTGAATATGTCATGGAAATCCATCCATAAGTTATTGAGTTATCTTGCTAACAAACAGACAGTCAGACAGACAGACAAACAAACAAACAGCCAGACAAACAAACGCCGGTCCCCGATGAAAACATAACCGGAGGTAATAACAAACAAACTGTCATACGCCGGCAGGACTCTCCAGGTATCCACGGTAGTCACTGTAAAGTATGAATTGGTTCTACCTCTGCACTTAATAGGCTACAGGTGATTTCACTAAATAGCTGATAGAGGGTGTGGGACCAGAGGACAAAATAGACACAAGCTGCGTTTCCATTGACCATTAAATTGCGCAAATTAAGAGTTGCGAAAAGAAATGTGCTTAATGGAAACACACAAATTTCGAAAAAAAAAATTCGATAAAAAGTTTTTGCGCTCCGGTGAGGTGGTTTTTAGAGGGTATCGAAATTTGTATATTTCGCAAAACTGCAATGGAAATACTTTTTTCGCATCACACGAGTCACTTGATCCAACAACCGGATGTTAAAAGGAACGAAAACGACGAAGAAGACTGTCGACAGGAAGTGGTACCGGGAGAATGATGTTGAAACATTTTTTTTTTTCATTAAAAGTGGCTCGTGTCATTCTAAAATGTTGAATCCACAGCTCCTCTGTGAACTCGCTGACAACACTTTCCCAAAAACGCAGCATACGCAACCGCTCAATTAGTTTTGTTTACCCATAGCAACAACGTTGCTATGCTTTGCTGGTTAAAGGAATAGTTCGGAATTTTGGACATAGGACCTCATGTCCAACTTAGTTGGCGTGATATAGGTCGGTGAAGACCATTTTCAGTGAATTTCTGCCCTTCCTTGAGTTGCAGCGTTCATCTCGTGCTAACCTGGTGCCGAGATAACGCAAGTCAACGGTAACATCCAGCCTGCCACTATAAACACTCCACAGAACACCCGAAACAAATAAATTATAACGTCAGACTATCGATGCACATGCCTGTGTTGAACAATGTTAGAAATAAAACTAACCTTGCATCGCATTGCAATAGCCTAGCCTGGATGCCAGACCGAAGTTTAGCCCCGCCTCCATTCTTTTTCTGCAGGGAACTTCGGTTTAGTTTAGTTTAGTTTATTGATTTTGTTTGACAGGGACCATGCATAGAATAACTTCTATGCCAGGGTTAGCTAAATAGCTAATTTGCACCTGTAGTCCCTGGGCAGGATGTTCAAGCACAGTAAAAACACAGACAGATGAAAAGACAATAGAATTAACATTACAAGTAAAAGAAAAGCTAAATGAAAAACAAAGGTCAATGATCACAAGCTTGATTGTCTTTGAGCCATGTCTTCAAAGACTTTTTAAAACCCCTAAAACTTGAAGAGTCTCTGATATGGAGTGGGATTGAGTTCCATTTTCTAGTTGCTTGATATGAAAATGCTGATTGGCCAAAAGTGGTCTTTTTGAATGTAGTGTAACAGTCACCTCTCATTGCAGCCCTAGATACCCTAACATTGTCTCTACAGAATGACACACATTGCTTAAGTGGTGGTGGTGCAAGATCATGGGTTAATTTGTACATCAGACACATGTCAGAGAAACAAATAAAACTGTCAAATGTTAACAGGCTATGTTTTTTTATGATAGTACAGTGGTGATACTTTCTTGGTTTCTTATCAAACACTTTCACAGCCTGTTTGTATAGAGAGTACAAGGGTTTCAGAGTGGTCACCCCTGCCTGAGACCAACTTGTAGCACAATAAGACAAATGGCAGAAAATCATTGAATGCATAAACAGTTTAGCAGCATGCAAGGGTAATTGATGTCTTATATGTCTAAAAGTAATCAAACTCACTCTGACATTTCTGGATATCTTCTTAATATGCTTTTTAAAATTTAGATTAGAATCAATAATTATGCCCAGGTATTTGAAATGGTCAACTATTTTAATCACCTCTCCTTTGACCAGTATGTCAGGTTGTTGCTGTGCATTTATCTTTCTAGAGAAATACATAGCAACTGTTTTACTAACATTGAGAGTCAGACAGCTACTAGTTAGCCAATCTGATACTTTATTTAGGACTGCAGTAAGTTTTAGAGCAGCCTGTTCTCTATTTTTAGCATGCGTATAAATTGCTGTGTCGTCTGCATACATTTGAATATTGACGTCTGGGCAAATCAGAGGCAGGTCATTGATATATAAACTAAATAGAATTGGTCCTAAAATTGATCCCTGTGGGACTCCAATGGAACTGTTGGCAAAGGAAGAGCATACATCATTAATTCTGGTGGACTGCTTCCTTGAGTCCAGATAAGACTCCATCCATGTTAGAGCTTTAGTGGAAAAATTAAACTCGTTCAACGAGTTGGGTGTGAGACCATGTTCGCTTAGGTTGATTTTGATTGCAACAGAAACGCTATGGCTATGAATGCATAATTTGTTCATGCAGTTTGGCCTTTCGTTTATCTTAGCTATTGAAACGGAGGTTTTATCACGGATTCGCACAACTATTTCTGAACACTTAGACCAACAAGGATATGTGGGAAAACTTCAGTTTCACTTTCACCCAGTTAAAACAGCATGTTTGGGTGATGTTGTTCCCGTTTGTTTAAAATGTCTGTTTGCTCGTTGGGTTAACGACACACTTCCCCAGCTGTTCATTGCATACAGTTTGAAGGAATTATTTTTAAAAACGAAGGAGGATGTTTTCCATAGCCTACCCTGCTACATATTTCTGTCTTAGATTTCGCAGATACTGACAGCCAATAACTTGTTCTGCTTGGTTTGGTCTATCCAATGAGTGCAGAGCTATCCCCCCCGCACTGTATCGGTTGAATCACGCCCCATAATCGCAGCTGAATGGAGCAGTTTCAGACTCATATTCTGATAAGAATTGAGTATGACGTCGTCAGGCTAGCAATAGCCTACTTTGTTCCCTGTATGTCAGTGGCGGATTGATATTGAGAAACTAGTCCCTCAAAATGTAATAAATCATTGAGTTGCAAGGTTAGTTTTATTTCTAAAATTATTCTATCAACACGGACATGTAGATCGATAGTTTGACGTTTTAATTGACTTGTCTCGGGTGTGCTGTGGAGTGAGTAAGACGGTTTTGGTAAGTTTTGGATGTTACCGTTGAAATGCGTTAGCTCAGAACCAGCGTTAGCAAAGGGGAACACTGCAACTGAAGGAAGGGGTTAAACGCGATAAAAACGGTCTCCGCCGACCTAGGCCTATATCACCTTGGTAAAGTTGGAAATGAGGTCCTATGTCCAAAATTCCGAACTATTCCTTTAACGTGATGAGAACGGTGCTGAAAAAAATCTAGAATCTAGTTCTAGAAACTAATCAACTGGGCTGATCTACGAAATATTCTACTGACATGGCTGTCACATGATTCAAGCATACAACAAACTCCTGTGAAATATGTCATTTTTAATTTTATGTTTCTGCCCCACCAAAACGTACGGCCACCGCGCGCTGCTCATTCGCCTCCTCCGCTGATGGCTGATAATGACTGATGATCAGTGTATGTATCTGCCATGTCTCCTAATGACTTACAGCACGCGAGAATACACAAGATTTTAATTTGGTTTATAGCCTAATGTAATGGAAACACCGCAATTGCGAAAATTTAGATTTTCGACATAAAGACAATATTGACAAAGTTTTTGCGCATATTAGTAATGGAAACGCAGCTGCAGATGAGCCTATGTAGAATTAAAGGGATATTCCGCCATTTTTGGAAATAATTTTCCACATCCCCTCAAGCAAAACAATTGATATTTACCTTTTTCCCGTTCATCCAGCCATTCTGTAACAATCAAGGCAACTTGCAAACTACTGACACTACTACTGTTTGTTGTCTATAGCCCTATTCGCACGGGATTAGTATTACCTGTGGACCTTTGGTGATTTGTGATAATTGCGGAGAATGCCTGAGATCTTAGTCCCGTGCGAATGTGCCATGTCTGTAATTTGTAAAGTGAAAATTCCGCCGCAAATTACCTACTGTATTTCGCCAAACACAGACGTCCGGTGATAATACTAATCCCGTGCGAATCTGCATCTCAGTGATTGCCATTGCAATTGCATATCTTTTCTACTTTCTGCGTTGTTTTTGGACGTTAGCATACGACATATCCGGGTGTAATGTCAGTGAAAATAGAGTTATTTACAGACTTTGCTTATCCCGTGCGAATGCGCTGCAAGTAACACAGAGGTGGGGTGATAATTTGAAAATGACCAGAGGTCCACAGGTAATACTAATCCCGTGCGAATAGGGCTTATGAAACTATTTTCAGATGCTGCGTGATATCACTGTGCCCATGGTACGTTTGCAAGTTGCCTTGATTATTACGCCAGATGAGAGTGTAGTTCCATGTCAAATCAGCCTAGAAAAACGCCAGGTTTCATTTTCAGTTGGTCTTATTGCACTTTCTAACTTGAGAAGAGAAACGTTTTAAATGGGAAAATTACCGGAAATCTTAGTCACTTTTAAACATGATGCTAGCAGGCGAGATGCTACTGGTCTAATCCGTTTCAATGATCTATGATAGGCTGAAGCTAAAAGTTGTATCGCCAGACTCAGAATGGCGAAAGGTAAAAAAAAAAAAGGTAAATATCAATTGTTTTGCTCGAGGAGAGGTGGAAAATTAGCTTATTTCCAAAAATGGCGGAATATCCCTTTAAGGGGGGCATGTTTTAAATGACCTGGCACTGAGGCACATATCAACAAAGAAAACAAATCACAAAATGTGAATTTTCCCACTTACAACCTTTTTTTAATATTATTCCAACCCATGAAGAACCCATAGCTTAACAGGTGGTAGGCTAGGTTACTTATCCCCCTGTGTGTGTGTGTGTGTGTGTGTGTGTGTGTGTGTGTGTGTGTGTGTGTGTGTGTGTGTGTGTGTGTGTGTGTGTGTGTGTGTATGTTCTAGATGCATATGTTAATCAAATTAACTTCTTGTTTTGTGTTGTCAGTGATGTGGTGGCTGCTGCTCGTTTTGCCTGCCTGTCATGGTGCACCATGTAAGTGTTTTTACTCATTTATTGCATGCTGAGATCTCACAGATCTGATACTTTTGTATAACAGACCGCTGTCAGAAAAATCGGTTTTGTGCTTCTTATTCACGTATTTCATATCTAATGTTGTTCTATGTAGCCTACATAATCGTTCCTTTGGTTTGGTTGTTTTGTGAGAGTGGGAGTTAATGATCTTCATTGTCAATAAAGAAAGAAAATAAATTCTCCCATTTGGTGTCCCTCACATGTCATGTATCTGTGCCTCGCATCAAAACTAAGGTTATAGACAGCAAAATAGTTTGTTGTGAGAATTCTTGTCATGAATATTATTCCAATACACAACCTTAATATAGAGATCTTGATATGAAACATTTTGTTATGCAGATTTTGTAGATTGACATTGGTTTCCAGTGCCATTGCTGATTATTGAACCATACTGTATGTTACATAATGTTAATGCTACGGTATAAAATATATCAGTATAGGAATGCCGTATAAAATACATGTAAATCATTTTAGGAATCAGGAAACACGGGTTGCCCTTTCTGACTCTTTCTTTCCATCTTCAGTGCCTGACAAATTCACCTTGTCTGTTCCTGATGGCCCACTCTCTGTGTGGAAGGGATCCTCGATCATCCTGCCCTGTTCACTCTCTCCTGCGTTCACTGAATCACTGCAGGTGCGCTGGCACCGACCCAATGAGTACAAAACTCCAGTTCTGCTTTATGAGAAGCAGCAGATCCAGCAGCAGCTGGCTGACCCTCAGTATAAGGGCAGGGTGTCCCTGATAGGGGAGCTGGAGAAGGGGAACGTGTCCCTGAAACTGGAGAACGTCACACTGGCAGACAGTGGAGAATTTGTCTGTTTTGTTGCTTGGAATACGTGGTATGAGCAGGCCAGTGTTCACCTCATTGTGAAAGGTGGGAAAAAACATGTAATCAATGTACTGCATTAGTGATTAGTGTTAAAGTTGCTCTGCCATTAATAATGATTCCCTGTAAGTTATTATTGGTGATGCAAAAGCAAACTTCCATTCTCTTGAAATTGTAAATTTGGAGATTAAGGATCTTCTTTCCTGTCTCCTCCACCCATATCCATCAGTGATGGGTTCCCCACCGGTCCTTTCAGTCACTGATGGAGGCAGTGGGCAGGTGAACGTTACCTGTGTGTCAGATGGTTGGTCTCCTCAGCCTACACTCACCTGGAGAAACCGTGGAGGCTCAGAAATCTCCAGTCAGAACCATCACAGTGCACCAGGTGAGTGCAGTGATATATTGAAATGCAACTTTCACCCGAAAACTAATATACTTTATGCTGTGATTAATTGGTGATTTGGTTAGATATTTATGTTGACAAAACCCTTGCCTGCTTTTACACCGGAAGCATCTTATGCGCTAGTCAGAGCATGGTTAGCATAGTATGGTGACCTTCAGGTTTAGTCACCAGTTTAAATAATTCAACTTGTCTGTGATGTTTTTCTCAGATGCACATGGACTTGTCACTGCAACTTCCTGGCTGGTTCACTCCTCCTCTGACTCTGAGTGGATTGCGTGCTCTGTAGGGCTGTCTGAAGAGGAGAGAAAAGAGAGCAGGGTCTTGCCACACATTGATACAGGTATAGGTACTACCTTTGCAGATATACAGTAAATGTATACAATCAATCAATCTATACGTTAATTCAGGGCACAAAAAACAGTCCATAGCACAATACAAAACATGATAAAAGACAGATGAAAACAAGAGAAAACACATTCAATAAAAATGAATACAGCACTCAGAATTCCACAATGAGCATAATGTTGGGATATTAGCATATGAACTAAAACGCCAATGGTTGCACAGACCTGACCACTTATTGCGGTCAGGTCCCCCCACCCCGAAAATATTTTTTCATATTGTACAATATTTGTCCATTTCTCGGTTTTAGGTTTGTGCAAAAAAAGTAGCCTACATAGCATAACAACATCCAAATGCAATAATGCAACAACAACGTCTAACAGTGATCTGCTCATTTGGCTAAGTTACGTTAAGTTTTGTTCTAGCGTATACCGTTAAAGTCTGGTTTTAACCCTCATGGGACTTATTAAGAATATCAATGAAAAAAATCAAACACCTTTGATTTTAAGTCTGTTTAGGCCTAAAATAAATTTCCCGAGCTCACTTTCAAAAATTGACCTTTGACCTTTATTTTGGGGTACCGTCATTTATAAATGACTATGTCCCTTTTAGGTATATAGTTTTCCACGATTTACCAATGTAAAAAACAATTCATTAACAATAAATTGATTAATTATTCATGGACATATTTAATTGGAAATCTCTTGATTCATTTAAATTCAGGATCTTTCTGACAAAACAAATGCAAAAACAAATTGTCTGTGAATGATTTTTGAATATATACCATGTTGATTCAAGTCATAAAACGTCTCTTCACTGTGTGTTAGATGGGTCCCTTGTTGCTTTTCATATCGCTGGTGAAACTCAACAGACATTTATTTTGTGGTGAAGTCCAGCCAGGTGAACATCACACTTACTGCACTTCACTCATGTTTGGTCAGGGCAGTTGTCATTTTTGCATCAGCCTTGTTTTTCAGTGCACTAAGACCAGTGGGCAGTGCTATCCTTCCTGATCTATACATATGGGAGTGACTCCCTCTTCCTTTTTTGCTGCCAATGAAAGGCTCCATTCCATTCTCTATACAGTTCAGAGGAATACATTTACATCATTCTGCACAGAGTAAGTTTGTCTACAGTACAATGTGTATAAAGGCCATCGCCCACCAGACACGTACGCGGCGCGCCGCGACAATAAAAAAATTAGAACTCCATTGTTTTCAATGGAGCAACGCCCACTGGAAATGTCTGCCGCGCAGCAGTCGCACAGAGATAGAAAACTATTCTAAAATCCTTTGCGTCAAGCCCAGACCGCCGAACACCGCTGAACGCCGCTTCTGGTGGGCGCCGGCTTAAGAGACACGTAGGAGAACACCTGCCTAAGTAATAGGCTGGCAAATGCAACCTTCCCTTTATACGTTGGATAGACCATCTTCCAGATAGGGACTAGGTAATGGCCATGGATCCCTGATCCCTGATTCCTGATCCCTGATCAGCGACAACCAACGGCCTATCCCTGGTTGAAAATCCTCACTACCATCGTTCTCACTTTTGGTCATACCTGATGCTGTGTTCCACTCTTACAACTACATTGTCCTCATCATTGCTTGCTTGCATCTTGGAAACACCCTAATAAACATGTGTAAATAGTCTGATGCTGCATCACAACAATAGAAAACTAGACTGAGTCTTTATGGACATTTCTATCCCTTAATAGGACTTTGCAGTTATACATGACATGGACTTGTTAAAGGTTTTAAAGAAAGATTTTTAGATATATTCATGTGAAATGATTCAAATAGTCAAAACGTACGGACGTACGCCTGCAGGCGCGCCTGGCAGGGTTCACTAGTGTTGTAAGCGAAGTGAACTTCTGCATACTGCTTTTTTTTTTTGTAGCGCTGCCACAGGTGGGCAGTATACATTGGAGTGCAAAAAGCTTTACAAAGTGTGGTCTTCACAATGAACATGCTAAATTTGCAATTCAGCATATTAGCTTGTGCACATAGTAGCCTACTGTCTGTGAATGTCCCTATCATCAGACAGGTCATCAGTTATTTTGTGCCCAAAGTATTTGTCACACTAAAGGACAGTACCAGACAGAGAGAAAGCAGGAAACGACAGTTTGTTTTCCCTGCTTCTAAGGTCAAAGTCTAAGCCATATTGAGAGCAGACCCTTAGTAACTGTTGAAACCCAGCATATGGAAATAGAATCGGTGCTCTCAACCATACAAGGTGTTCCACAGTCATTTAGCAACATTGATAATTCATCCATATAAATATTAAATAGAAAGGGAGATAAAATGCTTCCCTGCCTAACTCCATTGCTTACATTGAATGGAGCAGAGTTATACACCGTTGCAAAACTTTGTTATTGTTATTCATCAATAATATTAATAATATAATAATAATAATAATAATAATTTCAATTTCAATTTAATGTCGCTTATAGAGCGCCAATACATTACACATGTCTCATGGCGCTTTACAGAGTGTTAGACATTCAAAGAGAGCCCATGAGTAACAGGGGCAAGGAAAAACTCCCTAGAATTGGAGATACATATAATAATAATAATAATAATAGTGTTATTTACTGCATTGTTACAAGTGCTATATTTACAGCATGGCCTAAAGTCAAGATTTCTGTCTTTTCCAAAATGAATAAAGAAATTAGCTGTGAATATTCCTCATTTATCACTACAAGCCTTTTTAGTATCTTGCTGCCCTGTCCAAACTTTTTTTTAAAAATGTGTTGCCAGAATTCAATTCTAAACAAACATATATTTACCCTGATATTTGCAGATGATCACATTCTGTTTTTATTAGCATTTTACACAATATTCCAGTTACTGATGTGGGGTTGTACTTCATAAAATGTTTTGTTTTTCATGGTCAAGTGGAACTGGAGAGGATACTGAAGGACAAAGAGGCAGAGATGGAGAGTCGGAAACAGGAGAGTGAAGGTAAGAGTTCCGCTCAGAGCTGGGATGATCCCACTACACACTCGCCACACACCAAGTATGGTGTCCAGTGCACAGATCTGATGGTGTATGTTAGATCTGATGTGTATGACTCACTCTGTTGAATGTTGTTCCTGAAGCACATGTTGAAGAGTTGGAAGAAAGACTGAAGCAAGAGAGCACATAGGTTTTAATGCTTACATTATTTAAATGCTGAATAGAATTGTAAATTATTTTGTGTGAGTTTTTTATGCCATTTGATAGCAAGGAGTTGTGATGTTTTACAGTTTAGATTCCTATTTTAAGTTAACACTAAAACTAAAACTCTGGTGTTAATTTTCTTATTCTGTGTGCAGGCCCTTGGAAAGAAGTCTTCATTAGTTTTCTTGTTCTAGTGCTACTGCTACTGTCCTGTGCTGCTACGGTATTTGTCTTGAACAGAAAAGGTATGGATCATTTCAGTAATGTGGTACTAATAATTGTGGCCATGTTCAGCTCAAATGTTACAGATAATGTAAGTAAGATATATACATGTAATAGTAGGCTAATTAGACGAGATTATATCCAGCTCATTGTGCAGAGTACAAGTACAACGACATGCAGTTGTAATAGTATTTGTAGTAGTAGTAGTAGAAGTAGTAGCCCTCTGAAACTTGCTCATCATGTCAAACCTTCTATATAATTTGGACATGGCTGTTTTATTGTCACAAACACATGTTATGCTTTGTGCTCATGTTGTAGACTAAAAGAGGACTGTTTTTTTGTAGGTCTCATAAAATCTAAAGACTCAAAGGATGGAGCAGCAGGTAATCCACAATGTGTGATTTAATGTCATCGCGTCCTTGTATCGTCTGAGCCATTAAATCAAAACTGGTGTGGAATGCGTAATATTACCGTAAATCCTCAAATTATTGCCGGGATTCTATTTATAGCGGATAATAACCAGGGGCGTGGTCTATTTGGACAAATAAAGGCCGGCCCCCAAATACAGGCCGGGGTAATAATTGCCTACTAGTAGAGCTATCAGTCCACGAGCACTAGAAAAAATCAACTTTACTCAATGAAATAAAAGAGGTCTATTTTATATTTTCGGTCGTTCTAATACTGTTGCCAATGAAAAGTCGTGTTCTATACCATGGGTCTCCAACACATCACTCTCAAGCTGTCAGTCGCTTGCCGCCTCCTTTTGAGCTTGCCTACTACATTTAAACACAATTGTTGCTGCGAGGCATTCCAGCCTATGAATTTAAAAGGTGGGGTGCGCTCTTGATGAAAGTCTTTTTAAACAGGTGCGTCAAACCAAAAGATATCAGTAAAAGGCAGGAAGGGTCGCAGTCTGAAAAAATAGTAGACAAAGTCTTTGCTAAAGAAGCTTTTACTTAGAGTGAGCAGATGTTTCAGCCATTAGACATTCAGGCGTTTCACACGAGTGCGAGCAACAGTAGGTGGAAATCCTGACATTCTTTCAACTACATAGTTACTTAATAGTGAACCATCCAATAACTCCTAGATTTTGGTATCCATCAGTCCTAACATTTTAGCCTGACTCTCGCCAGACTAGAGTTCTCAACGGGCCGGGTCGGCCCGACAAACCCGACGGGACCCGCGGGTTCGGGCCGGGTTCGGGTCGAAAATAATAAGCAGATGACTCGGGTCGGGTCGGTCCTCGGGCTAAATATTTTCCACTCAGTGGGAAAAAAACAAAACATTTATTAATCATCGCTGCTGTTTACTGCGAATCATCATGAATTTCTCTATGGGGATCAATCTATCTATCTATCGTAAAGGAAGCCTGGCTGCTGCATGCAAGGTGCATGCAATCATGGAGCAGGGGCAGACGTGACGCTACTGTGTTGGGAGATGGAAGGACAGAGCTTGCGGCAGGTCTGTCATGTGTTGCACCAACATTTATGAGTTCCTGTGCAAGTTCTAAGAAGTCTCCTTGAACAAAATAAAATGGCAGTAGCCTATTGTTGCTGGGCCATAGCCTACGTCTTCGTGAATAGCTAACAACTCATCATGAAGCGTGTATGAAGCGGTTATTGAAATATCATGCTCTGTGGATGATTCTGCCTTTTTTATAGCAAGAACAGTAAGTTTTCCCATTTATAACATGTTTCTATTTTTGAAAATATCGTTTCACTAGGTTTTACGTGGGTTAGGCCACTGCACATAATTGTGCCATTAACGACCGGCCGTCTCCATAGGCTATAACATGAAAACTCGACCGCCGGCGTCGGGCCGCGGGCCGGGTTCGGGTAGATAATTCAAATATATGTGTCGGGTTACACCGGGCTCGGGCTTTGAAAGCCACGGGCCGGGTCGGGTCGGGTTGTAATTTTCAGGCCCGTTGAGAACTCAACGCCAGACCCTTGTAGTTCTGCCATGCTCCACCAGAGGCGTTTCGCTGAGCTCCACACAAGGGTCTGGGCTCGAGGGCAATCCAAACTCCTTCCAGGGGGCAAAAAATGATGAACCAATCAGGAGCGCCGAAGCGAGTGTTTGATTCAAACAACAATGGCGACATGCAGCGAGGAGTCTTGTGCTGACATTGATTTTTTTGGTCGAATCTATCGAGTATTCATTCTTTAAAAGATGAACAGAGAATGGTTTTAAAGACATTTATTGGCGGCAAGGATGTTTTCACTCTTCTTCCGACCGGGTTTGGCAAGAGCTTGAAGTAGCCTAGCACGTCATTCAAGATAACGGACAAGTGGTTTATCAAATCACATGCAAGGATGTTTTACAAGGCCCCGCCTTCAGAAATACATCTCCTATAGATAAGTCCCAGATCCTTGTGTGAAGCTCAGCGAACTACAAGGATCTGGCGTGAGTCAGGTTACTAACATTTAGCAATATAATCAAAAAGTTCAAAAGTAAATTAAATCCCAAACCAAACAGAAAATCTATGTTACAGGAACTGTTGAACAGTATCGGCTCACTCTAAAGCAACACTAAAGCACATTTTCTCTGTCGCACAAACGCTATTTGTTTGTCCAGCAAATAGCGAAAGTATAATGTATTGCGACATTGTAGCAAGTCTGATTTGTAGTTTCTTATGTTTCATTCCATCGTACTACAGAACTGCTACCCAATCTGGTAAATTTAGTGCGGTTATAGCTGATAGAGGGCCACGAAGCAAATGCAGAATTGCCGTTCACCCGAGTTGATGAATCACTGAAATGATTTTGGGAACATTGTTTTAAGGTACAAAAAACTCTTTAGTGTATTTCAACGCGCGAACCACCACAGTCTTTTTCTCTGAGATCTTTTGTTTTAAACACACCTGGACTAAACAAATCTGTCATCAAGACTCAAGAGCGCAACAATACCCATACCTTACTCGCTTTGAGAGTAGTCTTTTATTTCATTTCTAAGAATAAAGTTCTACAACAACTCAGAAGCATAATAAAAAATAAAGGCCTGCTTCAAATATAAAACTGCCCCAAATAAAGGCCTCTGCTTTGCGCAGCCTAAGTAAATAAAAGACCCCGGCCACAATTTGAGGATTTACAGTATATTGAGATGTTGTATGATACTATTTTATAGGATGTTGAGCTATCTGAAAAAACGTAACATCCACATGTGCTGCACATAATACCATAATGTAATTCCATTATGAACTTGAATGAATGTAAAGAACCTAATCAAAATGGTCTTTGATCTTTTAGAGTCTCATCAGTACCCATTGCAAGCCAGTAAGGAGGAGACAGAGAGTGAGTACTATGAATCGCTGAAAGATCATTGCTATTGCAGTACCTTTCCTTACTGTACCACACTGGAGCCCAGTGACAGAGAGGCGAAATGAACACCAGACTGAAGGCATGAGGATATGTCCTGGCTTTTGTAGTCTTGGTCTTGGACTCAGACATACTGAAGCTTCCTTGGCCTTCCTGGTTAATATTGGCTACAATTGCATGGACAAATACATACAAAATGACCTTATTTCTGACTTGCCAGGCCTACTGAAGAAACAGAGTGAGGAGGTGAAGACTCTGAAAAGGATTACAGGTATTGCATGTACTCAGTGTGAACAGCATTAGTTCATTTTTCAAACCTTTTCCACTATAAATCGACTCCTGGTGTAATTTCTACATCAACTCGTATTTGTGTGTCAGAGCTGCCGAATCAACTGGATGAGAGTAAGAGAGAAGTGGACACTCTGAAAGAGAAGATTAGAGGTAAGTCATGTGTATTTTTTATCATTACGTTTGTTATTATCATATTATAGCTACTTCTGCCAACAAAAAGGTTCTCTATTGAGTTGTTTTATCACTGACTCGGCATAGCTTTCGTTCAGGCAGGCCACAGAGTCAAGCTTATGCCTCAATCAGTGGATCTCAACCAGCTGATGGCTCAGCTGATCCCCTGCTACCCCTACTGTACGATTTGCTACATTTGTTCAGGGCACCTTAAAGAGATAATCCGGAGTGAAATGCACTTTAGATCAATTTTTCGGACTATTGGGGGTACATACGTTGAGTTGACACCAAAATCATGTCATTCGGATGTATTTTGAGAAAGTTCGAGCTCGCCGTTTTTAGCCAAAACTCGTTAGCCTGGAAGTGACGCGGGCATGTCCTTTCGCCGCTACAAAACGCTATTTTTATACCTCTTCTACTGTTCCAAACAATACTATACACTTACGTGGTAGTGAGTAGAGGATCCCTAAAGCCAAACCGAAGTATCCCAACGTCTTTATGTGGTCGGATAGAGAGTCCAGAGTGAATTTAATCGAGTCCGTACCTTTCCGGAAATGTTAATAAAGTGTGGAACAAGCGTTGCCAGCTGCAGCAGCGACATTTCCGGAAAGGTACTGACTCGATTAAATTTATTCTGGACTCTCTATCCGACCACATAAAGACGTGGGGATACTTCGGTTTGGCTTTAGGGACCCTCTACTCGAACAGTAGAAGAGGTATAAAAATAGCGTTTTGTAGCGGCGAAAGACATGCCCGCGTCACTTCCAGGCTAACGAGTTTTGGCTAAAAACGGTGAGCTCGAACTTTCTCAAAATACATCCGAATGACATGATTTTGGTGTCAACTCAACGTATGTACTCCCAATAGTCCGAAAAAAATTGATCTAAAGTGCATTTCACTCCGGATTATCCCTTTAACTAAGCTGCTTCACCCTATCCATTCATGTTGGTTCTCCTGCAACCCACCTTACCCCTCAGCCACTTCCTCAATGTAAATAAATACTATCATTTTCCTTAAATGGTCCTGCCTGAACTATTACTATAAGGAGAGCTAGCATGACTTCACCTAAAGATCCACCAGTTGCTCTAGCTACACAAGGAAACAGTTAGGGATTAAGTATCCTTCCACACTGACAGGAGAGGGTGTTGGTCATCCCATTTTACATGGAACACACTGATGTACACAGAGACAGTACGGGCACATAATAAAATAATAACAGCCATCTCATATGTGGAAGAACACATAACAGAAACATCAGGACGGAAGCCACTTATGAATATAAAATTCCTAAGTTCCAATTCCATTACCCTAACTATATCCACTACTGAATTATTTATTGAAATGTAATGTACTGTATGATGTGATTTCTAAAATATAAAATAGCTGAAGAAGATATCAGAAAACCTCTGGAGGGAGAAGTGATAGGTGCCGAGAACCTCCAGGAAGAGAAGCAGAACCTGAAGCAGCAAAATGAAGGTAACAGAATGATCTGAAAGCTCTGGAAAACATATTACTCATGATAACTTTACTTATTTCTAGTATTATGCAGTAAAAAGAAAATACATTTCACACAAACAAACAAACCACGGGTGGCCATCTAGGTATTGCAAGTACTCAGTGTAAACAGCATTAGTTTATTCATCAAACCTTTTCCACTATAAATCGACTCCTGGTGTAATTTCTACATCAACTCGTATTTGTGTGTCAGAGCTGCAGAATCAACTGGATGAGCGTAAGAGAGAAGTGGACACTCTGAAAGAGAAGATTAGAAGTAACTCATGTATATTTTTATTATTACAGTGCATGCAAATGCACTGTTCTGTTCTTCCTGGGCATCTTCTTCTTATTACAGTGCATGAAAATGCACTGTACTGTTCTTCCTAGGCTTCTTCTTCTTATTATTAGAGTGCATGAAAACATTTTTATTTTTATTTTTCCTCTAACGTTTTTGTGCGTGCAATTCAGCTTCAACCGTTTAACGTAGAAACTTCATTCAAACTGCGGTGTGTAGGTCTTACTTAGGTGACTTCAGCTATGTATTTTTCAACTTTGTAACATTTATACTTTTTGAACTATTAAATAAAAACTATTAAAATTTCCCCATATAACATTACATTATGACATCATAATAGGGCAATTAGAATCTTATGCCAGGTGGCCAGTCCAGGTGCAGCAGCTCTCTCTCTCTCAGGCTTTAAGCATACAATCTCATTAAGACTACAGATCCTGTTTCATACTTCCTCTGTCCACAACTGTTTCAAAATAAAAGTCTGCAAAGTACTGCAATAATACACTATTAAATCATTTAACCATTAAAAATACTCAACTATTTAACTGTTCAACCATTCCAACTGTCAGTTATCATCAACTATGCCTCCAGTCAAATACATGAAACCTCCTTCTACCTAGCAACCAACATAGCAACCATTAAATTAAGCTTTTATGACAGTTTCCATAGCAACCAACATGATTATACTACAGTAACTTCTTTATTTCTGATAGTGGCCATCATGGATACCCTAGCAACAAATGTTTCAAAATAAAAGTCCTCATTAGCAAGTTAGCATGTTAGCATGGTTAGCATAGTTAGCATTGTTAGCATTTTTAGCATAACTGCTAGAAATCATCAACTAAATTAGCTAATCAACCTCTTTAGCATAGTTAGCATGATTAGCATTGTTAGCATTTTTGCATAACTGCTTAAAATCATTAGCCAGGTTAGCTAATCTGGTAATCAGGTTAGCTAATTAAATTTTAAACTGTCTATCTTTGCACCATCAACTTTCAAAAACTATGAAACCACCATGTCTACCCTAGCAACACCTTAGTAACCATATCTACATGATTTATCTGTACATTTTTGCATTTTCATGCACTCGTAATTTCCTTGGAATTACATTCTCTAGTTAGAGTGCATGAAAATGCACTCTACTGTTATGCTGTTTATTCTTGTTAGAGTGCATGAAAATGCACTCTACTGTTATGCTGTTTATTCTTATTAGAGTGCATGAAAATGCACTCTACTGTTATCCTGTTTCTTCTTATTATTATTTTTCCTGTAACGTTTTTGTGCGTGCAATTCAGCTTCAACCGTTTAACGTAGAAACTTCATTCAAACTGCGCTGCGTAGGTCTTACTTAGGTGACTTCAGCTATGTATTTTTCAACTTTGTAACTTTTATACTTTTTGAACTATTAAATAAAAACTATTAAAATTCCCCCCATAGACTTAACATTGTGATTATGACATCATAATAGGGCAATTAGAATCTTATGCCAGGTGGCCAGTCCAGCTGCAGCAGCTCTCTCTCTCTCTCAGGCTTTAAGCATACAATCTCATTAAGACTACATATCCTGTTAACTGTTTCCTCTGTCCACAACTGTTTCAAAATAAAAGTCCTCACTGCAATAATACACTATTAAATCATTTAACCATTGAAAATACTCAACTATTTAACTGTTCAACCATTCCAACTGTCAGTTATCATCACCTATGCCTCCAGTCAACTACATGAAACCTCCACATACCTAGCAACCAACATAGCAACCATTCAAATTAAGCGTTTATGACCGTTTCCATAACAACCAACATGATTTTACTACAGTAACTTCTTTATTTCTGATAGTGGCCATCATGGTTACCCTAGCAACAAATGTTTCAAAATAAAAGTCCTCACTAGCAAGTTAGCTAGTTACATGGTTAGCATAGTTAGCATTGTTAGCATTTTTAGCATAACTGTTAGAAATGATTAACTAAGTTAGCTAATCAACCTGGTTAGCATTGTAAACATAGTTAGCATTGTTAGCATAGTTAGCATTTTTAGCATAACTGCCAGAAATCATCAGTTAAGTTAGCTAATCAACCTGGTTAGCATTGTTCATATAGTTAGCATTGTTAGCATAGTTAGCATTTTTAGCATTAACTGCTAGAAATCATCAACTAAGTTAGCTAATCAACCTCGTTAGCATAGTTAGCACAGTTAGCTTATCTGGTAATCAGGTTAGCTAATTCAATTCTAAACTGTTTATCTTAGCACTATCAACTTTCAAAAACTATGAAACCACCATGTCTACCCTAGCAACACCTTAGTAACCATATCTACATGATTTATCTGTACATTTTTGCATTTTCATGCACTCGTAATTTCCTTGGAATTACATTCTCTAGTTATCGATATTATAGTCTTCAGTCACTTTTTGTGCGTTCAATTCAGCTTCAACCGTTCGACGTAGAAACTTCATTCAAACTGCGCTGCGTAGGTCTTACTTAGGTGACTTCAGCTATGTAATTTTCAACTTTGAAAACTTTATCGTTTAATTTATATGAATTTTGTAAAACATTTTTTCTCCCATAGACTTAACATTGGATTATGACATCACAATGAAGTCGTTAAGCAATTAGAATCTTAGGCCAGGTGTTCAAAGCCACCTGGCAGCAACTCTCTGTCTCAGGCTTTCTGGCTCTCTTAAGACAACATATCCTGTTCAACTGTTTCCTCTGCCCACAACTGTTTCAAAATAAAAGTCCTCATCATTTATGCATTTTCATGCACTCGTAATTTCCTTGGAATTACATCTCTAGTTATCGATATTATAGTCTTCAGTCACTTTTTGTACGTTCAATTCAGCTTCAACCGTTCGACGTAGAAACTTCATTCAAAGTGCGCTGCGTAGGTCTTACTTAGGTGACTTCAGCTATGTAATTTTCAACTCTGAAAACTTTATCGTTTAATTTATATGAATTTTTTAAAACATTTTTTCTCCCATAGACTTAACATTGGATTATGACATCACAATGAAGTCGTTAAGCAATTAGAATCTTAAGCCAGGTGTTCAAAGCCACCTGGCAGCAACTCTCTGTCTCAGGCTTTCTGGCTCTCTTAAGACTACATATCCTGTTCAACTGTTTCCTCTACCCACAACTGTTTCAAAATAAAAGTCCTCACCATTTTTGCATTTTCATGCACTCGTAATTTCCTTGGAATTACATCTCTAGTTATTATTTTTCCGCTTACCAAATTCATTTTTTCTATTCAGCTTGAACCGTTTAACCTAGAAACTTCATTCAAACGTTGCAACGTAGGTCTTCAATAGGGGCATGCTGCTATGTATTTTTCAACTTTGTAACTTTTATACTTTTTAAACTATAAATTAAAAACTATTATAAATTTCCCCATAGACTTAACATTGGCCTCTATGACATCACAGTCGGGTCGTTAAGCAATTAGAATCTTATGCCAGGTGGCCAGCCCCACCTGCAGCAGCTCTCTCTCTCTCTCAGGCTTGAAGCATACAATCTCTCTGTGAAGACTACATATCCTGTTAACTGTTTCCTCTTTCCACAACTGTTTCAAAATAAAAGTCCTCACTGCAATAATACACTATTAAATCATTTAACCATTGAAACTACTCAACTATTTAACTGTTCAACCATTCCAACTGTCAGTTATCATCAACTATGCCTCCAGTCAACTACATGAGACCTCCATGTACCTAGCAACCAACATAGCAACCATTAAAATGAAGCGTTTATGACCGTTTCCATAGCAACCAACAGGATTTTACTACAGTAACTTCTTTATTCCTGATAGTGGCAGCCATGGATACCCTATCAACAAATGTTTCAAAATAGAAGTCCTCAGTAGCAAGTTAGCTAGTTAGCATGGTTAGCATAGTTAGCATTGTTAGCATAGTTAGCATTTTTAACATAGCTGCTAGAAATGTTTAGCTAAGTTAGCTAATCAACCTAGTTAGCATGGTTAGCATAGTTAACACTGTTAGCATAGATAGCATTTTTAGCATAGCTGCTAGAAATGATTAGCTAAGTTAGCTAATCAACCTAGTTAGCATTGTTATCATAGTTAGCATTGTTAGCATAACTGTTAGAAATGATTAGCTAAGTTAGCTAATCAACCTGGTTAGCATAGTTAGCATTGTTAGCATAGTTAGCATTTTTAGCATAACTGATCAAATCATAAGCTAGGTTAGCTAATCAACCTGGTTAACATTGTTAACATTGTTAACATTGTTAGCATTTTTACCATAACTGTTAGAAATCATTAGTTAAGTAAACCAATCAACCTGGTTATCATTGTTAACATAGTTAGATAACATTTTAACATACCTTTTAGAAATCATTAGTTAAGTTACAACTGGAATGTTTAAGCTTTAAACTGTCTACCTTCACACATCAACTGTCTTTAAACTATGCAACCACCATGTTTACCCTAGCTACACCTTAGTAACCATATCTACATTGTCTATCTATATATTTTTGCATTTTCATGCACTGGTAATTCCTTGGAATTGCATTTCTAGTTACAGTGCATGCAAATGCACTGTACTGTTCTTCCTAGGCTTCTTATTATTATTCCGCTGATCGATTTTTCTAACCGCAATTTCTCTTCAACCGTTTAACTTAGAAACTTCATTCAAACTCTGTAACGTAGGTATTCTAATGGATCGGGTTGCTATGACTTTTCAACTTTGTAACTTTTATACTTTTTGAACTATTAAATAAAAACTATTCAAAATTTCCCCATAGACTTAACATTGGCCTCTATGACATCACAATCGGGTCGTTGAGCAATTAGAATCTTATGCCAGGTGGCCAGCACCACCTGCAGCAGCCCTCTCTCTCTCATGCTTTAAGCATACAATCTCTCTGTGAAGACTACATATCCTGTTAACTGTTTCCTCTTTCCACAACTGTTTCAAAATAAAAGTCCTCACTGCAATAATACACTATTAAATCATTTAACCACTGAAACTACTCAACTATTTAACTGTTCAACCATTCCAACTGTCAGTTATCATCAACTATGCCTCCAGTCAACTAAATGAAACCTCCATGTACCTAGCAACCATTAAAACTAAGCGTTTTTGACAGTTTCCATAGCAACCAACATGATTATACTACAGTAACTTCTTTATTCCTGATAGTGGGCACCATGGATACCCTAGCAACTACTGTTTCAAAATAAAAGTCCTCACTAGCAAGTTAGCATTGTTAGCATGGTTAGCATTGTTAGCATTGTTAGCATAGTTAGCATTTTTAGCATAACTGCTAAAAATGATTAGCTTAGTTAGCTAATCAACCTAGTTAGCATTGTTAGCATAGTTAGCATTGTTAGCATCATTAGCATAGTTAGCATTTTTAACACAACTGCTAAAATGATTAGCTAAGTTAGCTAATCAACATGGTTAGCATTGTTAAGATAGTTAACAATGTTAGCATAGTTAGCATTTTTAACATTACTGCTAGAAATCATCAGCTAAGTTAACTTATCAACCTGGTTAGCATTGTTAGCATAGTCAACATTTTAGAGTACCTGTTAGAAATCATTAGTTAAGTTAGAACAGGAATGTTTAAGCTTTAAAATGTCTACCTTAACACCATCAACTCTCTTTAAACTATGCAACCACCATGTTTACCCTAGCTACACCTTAGTAGCCATATCTACATTTTTTTGCATTTTCATGCACTGGTAATTCCTTGGAATTGCATTTCTAGTTATTATTATTCTCCTAACCAGGTCCAAATTAGCTTCAACCGTTTAACGTAGAAACTTGGTTCAAACTTTGTTACGTAGGTCTTGAAAATAAGACTAAGTCTATGTATATTTCAGTTCTGTAAACTTGATACTTTTTGAAATATTAGCAAAATATTTTTCCCCATTGACTTTTCATAGACCTCTGAAGCTGCCCTGTTGGCCATATAAGGAGATCCGGGAGTTAATTGAAGCCAACTGCCCATATATGGCAAGCTTTTTTGTAGGCGAACTTCAGAGGTCTTTCGCACTGCACTGCTGATTAAGCTGATTTGCACCTGTGTCAAGAGCCAGGTGCTCAAGACCCTATCAAGTTTAATTGACAGCCAGTTAAATTGAACCTGCATTATCAGCTCTCTCTGTCTACCCATTCACTCATACACACACACACACCTGACTGCAGCACTTCATATACCACACTTCTCCATGCACTCCACAACATTCTAACCTAACTCCCCCATTTCACTGCATCATAGAAAGCCATGCTCCTTACATCCACTTACATCCACTCACACACAAACACACACGCACGCACACTCACACGCACTCACACTCAGAGGTGGAAAAGTCAAGCTTCAGAGAGTAAAAGTCCAATCACGTATTGGTTCGGTTTGTAAATTTAAGTTTGTTTCACATTTTATCTTATGTCTTGCTTTTGCATGCACTGGTAATTTCCTAGAAATTAAGTTTTCTAGTTACGTTTGTTATTATCATATTATAGCTACTTCTGCCAACAAAAAGGTGCTCTATTGAGTTGTTGTATCACTGACTCAGCATAGCTTTCGTTCAGGCAGGCCACAGAGTCAAGCTTATGCCTCAATCAGTGGATCTCAACCAGCTGATGGCTCAGCTGATCCCCTGCTACCCCTACTGTACGATTTGCTAAATTTGTTCAGGGCACCTTAACTAAGCTGCTCCACCCTATCCATCCATGTTGGTTCTCCTGCAACCCACCTTACCCCTCAGCCACTTCCTCAATGTAAATAAATACTCTTATTTTCCTTAAGTGGTCCTGCCTGAACTATTACTACTAAGGAGAGCTAGCATGACTTCACCTAAAGATCCACCAGTTGCTCTAACTACACAAGGAAACAGTTAGGTGGGGATCACATTAGCCAGCGGCAAGCGGCAGCGGCAAGTGTAACGCAACGCTCAGACCATAATAATACATCCAAAACGTTCTATCTCATTGCTGAGTTCAATCTTTGCTGCTACGTTCTTAGACGAGTCTGATTGGTCAAAATACCTAAACATTCTAAAACTGATTGTGATGTGCCGAGCGTTGCGCTTCAAAGTTGAACCAAGTTCAACTCCCAGTTTGCTCAACGCTAGCGGTACGCCAGCGTTGTCACCGTTCCGCTGCCGAATCATAGAGAACAATAGGAAACCTGCCGCTTGCCGCTGGCTAGTGTGACCCCCGCCTTAGGGATTAAGTATCCTTCCACACTGACAGGAGAGGGTGTTGGTCATCCCATTTTACTGAATCAGACTCTGATTAGTGCCAACCTGGCAACCTGGAGCAGATGGCTACTGACTGCAGAGCAGTGAAACACTAGTAAACACAGAACAGTGAAACACTACACAATTGTAATATTCCCTCTTATCTCTCAACACATAGTCACACACAGATGTACATAGAGACAGTACGGGCACATAATAAAATAATAACAGCCATCTCATATGTGGAAGAACACATAACAGAAACATCAGGACGGAAGCCACTTATGAATATAAAATTCCTAAGTTCCAATTTTAATACTCAAATTATATCCACTACTGAATTATTTATTGAAATATAATGTACTGTATGATGTGATTTCTAAAATATAAATAGCTGGAGAAGATATCAGAAAACCTCTGGAGGGAAAAGTGAAAGGTGCCGAGAACCTCCAAGAAGAGAATCAGAGCCTGAAGCAGCAAAATGAAGGTAACAGAATGATCTAAAAGCTCTGGAAAACATATTTCTCATGATAAGTTCACTTATTTTTAGTATATGTAGTAAAAAGAAAATACATTTCACACAAACAAACAAACAAACAAACAAACCACGGGTGGCCATCTCACAGACAGCCATTGCAAGTACTCAGTGTAAACAACATTAGTTTATTCATTAAACCTTTTCCACTATAAATCGACTCCTGGTGTAATTAGTGGGCTTGCTGCAAGGCAAGCCCATCTATTGTTCTTCTTTGCCCGTTTATTGAGAACGCCTCTTCTCCTAGAGCGTTTGAGCTATCGACGCGGTTCAAACACTAAAAAATTGGGCCCGATCCGGTGTAGGTTGCTTGTTAATGTCGGATGGCTGCCGGTTGTCGTTTTTCCGGTATTCCCGTTTTCAGCCATGCTCCACCAGAGGCATTTCCCCATTGTAATGAATGTGGGACTGTTCAGGCGTTTACATTACTGCCCCCTGGTGAGCAAGCCCACTCTTGCAGCTCCACCACGGAGATGCACATTTCTAGTTTCTACATTAACTCGTATTTGTGTGTCAGAGCTGCAGAATCAACTGGATGAGAGTAAGAGAGAAGTGGACACTCTGAAAGAGAAGATTAAAGGTAACTCAAGTATATTTTTATTATTACGTTTGTTATTATCATATTATAGCTACTTCTGCCAACAAAAAGGTGCTCTATTGAGTTGTTGCATCACTGACACCGCATACAGTGGGTACGGGTTGAGAATGCACCTTCTCCCGCGGGACTCCCGAAGAGATCCCGCAGTGCGTCAAGCCGATTTTTTTCGAGGCTAAGGCAATGTACCCAAACAACCACCAGGTGGCAGAAAGTTTCAACTGCATTTAATGATGAAGACCGCATATCCGTCAATAGTCGACTCCTTAATCTCACTGAATCATTAAAATGAAGGTGATGACTGGCGAAATTATTCAAACGACACTTCAATGAACCATTGTTGAAATGAATGAAAATGGTTATAGAAATCGCCTACAGCCAGCGTTATAAGAAATATATAAGTAATAGTTAAAGTCTTCTTCCGTATTAAACAGATAGCCTACGGGACGCTCTTTGTTCCGTAGGCTATTTTAAGGAACTACTCAATGCACACACACTGGGTAAACTGGCGCGCTACAAACATTAAAATGTCAAATCATATTTATTTCTCTTTGTCGCCATGATATTGGGGGAAACGCGGAGAGGCGAGATGGTCAGTCCTCGTATTTGTTCTTCGCGTTTCGTTATAAGAAATATATAAGTAATAGTTAAAGTCTTCTTCTGTATTAAACAGATAGCCTACGGGACGCTCTTTGTTCCGTATTTTAAGGAACTGCTCAATTCACACACACTGGGTAAACTGGCGCGCTACAAACATTAAAATGTCAAATCATATTTATTTCTCTTTGTCGCCATGATATTGGGGGAAACGCGGAGAGGCGAGATGGTCAGTCCTCGTATTTTTTCTTCGCGTTTCGTTATAAGAAATATATAAGTAATAGTTAAAGTCTTCTTCTGTATTAAACAGATAGCCTACGGGACGCTCTTTGTTCCGTATTTTAAGGAACTACTCAATGCACACACACTGGGTAAACTGGTGCGCTACAAACATTAAAATGTCAAATCATATGTATTTCTCTTTGTCGCCATGATATTGGGGGAAACGCGGAGAGGCGAGATGGTCAGTCCTCGTATTTTTTCTTCGCGTTTCGTTATAAGAAATATATAAGTAATAGTTAAAGTCTTCTTCTGTATTCTCTGCCACATTCGACAACAGCATTCAAGTTCCTTCTCAGCACGATGACGTGACTTTGCTTGCTGTTGGCCCAGATTAGAACAACATGCTCGAATTCACCAACAGAGTCGCGGCAACGTTGGTAGATACCAGTGATGCGCGGGTACGTGTCTGAACGCCCCGCCCCGCCCCGCCGTTTACAACTAACCCGACCGCAACTCGGACCGCAAAAAAAAAATATTGAAATACAGGACCCGACCCGCTTCCCGACCGGCTTATTGTAAAAAGTAGCCTAGTCTAACTTAGTCGTAGCGTCATTGAGCTATGCAAAATTGGTATCTCATATGCATGTAAAACAATAATATAGCCTATATTGCCTAATTATATATAGCCTATAATTGCTCAGAATTTGGGAAACATGCATTTAGTCTACCTTTTTTTTGTTCCGTGTCAGCATTCATCCAAAAATGTGGCTGTTTGACTCAACATTGAACATAATTAGCCTAGGATTTTCCTATACAAATTCTGTCTCAGCCGTTCCTCACATGAATGCCTTGAAGCTCTCCCAAGCATGAAATGCAGGCATAGAATATTATTAAGAAACTCTTTATTAACGTCTTCATCAATGGACCAAAGGTCCATTGCTCCGCGATTATAAATTGCAGCGAGATGAAACCTTTATTGCACGACGTGGGGAAGAGCAGACGTGGGGCTTTCCAACGAGCCACTAGGCCTATAAGTTGCGCAAGGACGCACATATTGCATGCTCATACCAATTGTAGGCTATATGCCTTGATGACATTAAATTAAGAAATATTTCCTGATTTGGGAAACTTTTAGTTTATTTTTCTTTCCATAATACCATTCGATCTTGCTGGAAATTATCAGACTTGAGAAACACGCATTGCATCGGCAACTTCGCTGCTCAGTAGACGATTCTGCCACTTTCTGTAGAGGCCAGCAGTTCGAGATAAAAGCTGCAGATCATAGACAGAGAAAGCATATGCTCTGAGAACAGAACACAACTGCATGTCAAGTGTAGCCGAGGGTCTGTCTACGCAGAAACAACAAGTGCATTTCTACATGTTCGTGACAAAATGTGGGGGATAGAATCGCGTTTCAGTGGGAATGCTGCAACTTATGTCTTTTTCTTCTAAAGACAATTATGTACGATATAAATGACAATTTATTTTTTTTACCGACCCGACCAAACATGACCCGCATATCATTAAAAATATTTTTTCTTGACCCATAACCGCGGGTGACCGCGGTCGCCCGCTCGATTTGGATCAGCCCGCGCATCACTGGTAGATACGGATGCCTGCTCTTCAGAGCCATCACCACAAAGGAGCACTAGAGCCTGGTGCAAAACCACCAACTGGGATGGATCGAAGGGCAAGCAAGCACTGCCACACAACGTCAAGACCTTTGTCAACACTAAGCAGAAAGTTTCCTACGATGGGGAGAAGTGGCCGCAAGGACTGCATCGATAAGATCAACGAATGCCTTCGCAAGCCCCGAAACCCTGGCGATACATTTTCTTTCCTTTAATTCAATAAAACATTGTTTATCTGAAGAACTTTTCCGAGGTTGTCTTGTCTACCAAATCCTAAACTTAAATAGAGTAAACATTTTATCTTATGAAAAAACTCTTAGGGGGAACAGTTAGGCAGCCCTTCCTCCATTATCGTAGTACTATAGGCAATTTATTAGAGGGGTCAAAAAAAAACTAATAAAGTAGGCTAGACTAAATGTGTCACTTTAGTGATTGGCTCTTTCAAATGCAAATTAGGTGGATGGGCTTTTGAATGGGCCTGCTGCAGGTGAGAGGACAAATCCTACGAATTTATTGTTTTTAGAAAGTGCCATTATCATTGCCATATTCTCTTAAAACATAGGCTATATATTTGAAAACGAGTTGATTAAAGGCTTCTAAAGGTGTCTCTATAATATGATAAAAGCAGAGATTGAGATGTGTGTTTGGAACAGTTTTTCAAATCCCCCGGGGGTATTTAGACTCCAGGGTGTTAAGCACTCATTCACAACTGTCCCATCGCTAAATGCTCTCTTGTGTTGCGTGATCACACAAGTATACCTGTCGTAGTGTGCTTTTAATTTGATATGCCTAATTATTATCTCCGCCAAGGATATAGGATGAACAAAGTCTATGGATTTGCTATCCAGTAGCCTAATAATTAGGCTATGTGCCACGTCCGATTTCGCAAGTGGTGTAGTAGGCTACATTTAAAAACAGACAGCCGCCTGTGAGATCCATTTCATGAAGAGCATTATTGTCTTGTGCGATCATTCCCCCTCCCCCACACTCGTCTAACCAGTTCACTACATTATAGCCTATAGCCTATGCGGCACTGAGGACGACACTTGAGCCCGACACTATGTCAATGTAAAAATGTGTGTGAGTGCGCGCTGAACCACGAATTAACATATTAACTTTTCTTTTCAGCAGACATCGCAAACATAAAAAGAATCTCAAAACAGAAATCTTTCATTTCTTTTAATAAATCGATTCATTTTGTTTTGACGGGTTCCGGAGAGGTTCTTCGACTGGGTTTCGAACCCCGGTCGCTGGCGTACGATACCTATGCTTCAACCACATGCGCCACAACTGGATGTGAATTTCGAAAGGCTTTATTCGGCATATGTACTGGCCGTAGCCTACTTGAACGTCGCCGGTTAAAATGAACAAGCCTCCGTTTTAAAATAGCTTAGGCCTACACATTTCTAAGTATTCCTAGCATGTAAATGTTGCCAAAATGTCCATCTTGTCCATCTCTTTCGTCTTCGCCTTGACGTTGACAATAATAGCCTATTCACGGAAATGCGGTCTTGTAACCGTAGCCTAATGAATTCATGAATTAATCTAAGGTTGCCTTTCGAGTAGCCTATTTCAGGTTGAATTGAAGGCTATTTCCTTCTGATAGGCCTATAGGTTTCTAAAACCATTTTCATTCATTTCAACAATGGTTTATTGAAACGTCGTTTGATTAATTTCGCCAGTCATCACTTTCATTTTAAGGATATAGGATGAACAAAGTCTATGGATTTGCTATCCAGTAGCCTAATAATTAGGCTATGTGCCACGTCCGATTTCGCAAGTGGTGTAGTAGGCTACATTTAAAAACAGACAGCCGCCTGTGAGATCCATTTCATGAAGAGCATTATTGTCTTGTGCGATCATTCCCCCTCCCCCACACTCGTCTAACCAGGTCACTACATTATAGCCTATATGCGGCACTGAGGACGACACGACACTTGAGCCCGACACTATGTCAATGTAAAAATGTGTGTGAGTGCGCGCTGAACCACGAATTAACATATTAACTTTTCTTTTCAGCAGACATCGCAAACATAAAAAGAATCTCAAAACAGGAAGTCTTTCGTTTCTTTTAATAAATCGATGCATTTTCTTTTGGTGGGTTCCGGAGAGGTACTTCGACTAGGTTTCGAACCCCGGTCGCTGGCATACGATACCTATGCATCAACCACTTGCGCCACAGCTGGATGTGAACTTCAATAGGCTTTATTCGGGAAATGTACTTGAAACGTCGCCGGTTAAAATGAACAAGCCTCCGTTTTAAAATAGCTTACACATTTCTAAGTATTCCTAGCATGTAAATGTTGCCAAAATGTCCATCTTGTCCATCTCTTTCGTCTTCGCCTTGACGTTGACAATAATAGCCTATTCACGGAAATGCGGTCTTGTAACCGTAATGAATTCATGAATTAATCTAAGGTTGCCTTTCGAGTAGCCTATTTCAGGTTGAATTGAAGGAAATAGTCCTTCTGATAGGCCTATAGGTTTCTAAAACCATTTTCATTCATTTCAACAATAGTTTATTGAAACGTCGTTTGATTAATCACTTTCATTTTAATGATTAAATGAGACGGATATGCGGAGCATTTCTCTCCCTCTCCGTTGACCAAAACGTTGCTCTGGCATCTCTGCTGGACTGACTTATAGGCTACGTCGAGTGAGAGAGCTGTGAGGTAGGCTGTAAACATTCGAAAACTCGGGCGGTCTATGTTGCCCCCTTGCGGTTGCAGTTTTCCCGATGCTTCGGGAGTCCCGATGTGCGGGAATGAAAGGAGCATTCTCAACCCGTACCATCTGTAGCTTTCGTTCAGACAGGCCACAGAGTCAAGCGTATGCCTCAATCAGTGGATCTCAACCAGCTGATGGCTCAGCTGATGCCCTGCTACACCTACTGTACAATTAGCTAAATTTGTTCAGGGCACCTTAACTAAGCTGCTTCACCCTATCTATTCATGTTGCTTCTTCTGCGACTCACCCTCACCCCAACTCCTCCTTTCATGCAGTGTGTGCAATCAGCCACTTAATCAATGTAAATAAATACTCTCCTTTTACTTAAGTGGTCCTGCCTGAACTATTATAATGTTCCTCAAAATTGTATAGCATAGCCTACTCTAGTTATTAAATGGTGCAGGCTACTGATGGTAATTTTGATGCCTCCAATGAATGAAGACCCAGTCAGACCAAAAATCAGGTACAGATTTCTATTTACAATGATGAACATGAAAGGAGAGCCAACGTGACTTCACCTAAAGATCCCCCAGCTGCTCTAACTACACAAGGACACAGTTGGGGGGGAATTCTTCCATGCACGTAAGGGTGCATAAGTTGGCCCCAGCTGTGGCACAACTCGCTGTGGTACCTGCACCGTACGCCGGTGATCTGGGTTAGATTCCCGCCCCGTGGTCCTTTCCAGATCCCATTTCCGCAACCCCAAAATCTGGGCATTTCTTATATGAAAGAGAATCAGAACCTGAAGCAGCAAAATAAAGGTAACATGATCTCAAAGCTCTGGAATTTATCATGAAACAGTAAAAAGACAATACATTTCAAACAAACAAACAAACAAACCATTGGTGGCCCTCTTACAGACTAAACTTTATCAAAACAAATAACTCATGGGAAACATTGGTCAGACACTACAGTACATCAGTGGTTCCCAAACTTTCAGGCTCTCGGCACCCCTGAACATACTGTATACAGGGATGCAAACAGCTCGCTTTTCGGCGCCTCCCGCTTTTTTCACGTTGCTTTGTGGGACTTGTGTGAATCATGCAAATCCGAGGAGTTTTTTTTAGAGGGGGGGGGTCTGTAGATAATTGAGATGCAGTAGGCCTAAATGAAGAAGAAAACAATTATTTCTACTTCGAAGGTGTCCATTGAATTGCATGTGACAAGGGGAAACATCTAATGACATCAAAGAATTCACTGAGGGTAGCGACGGAGAACGGTAGAAGGCTACTTTGCCTATGGATAACCAGATTACGCACCTTTACGCATGTCCTCCGCTTGCCATGTGGATAAAGTTAAGTTCGTCATGCACACCTCTGGATGGGTTATAAAAGCTGACTCTGCTGATATCATCAATAATAAAATCAGGATTAAGATCAGATCAAACAGCTCTGTGTCTACCGTAACATGTCCAAAAATAGCCTTTGTCTTTTAAGTGTCGGGAGGAGCACATCTGTCTACTGTGGAGCATAACCTAGAATTGTTTTGTACTATGCCTACTTAGCCTGTTATGGGAAGACAATTACGTGAGTGAGGCTAATTTGTCATGTTATGTTGTTTAGTAGTTGTATTGGAAATCATGGCCTTATTGTAGTAGTTGTTAATTTATGTCAACATCGTTTGAATTGTAGCAATGTGGCTAATCGCGATTAGCATAATTTTGGTTTAGCCCTTATCATTTTTTGCATTTAGATTACCAACCAACTATATCCTCTATTTTTATTGGCCTACTATGTTTGGATTAGATGTAGCTGGCAGTGCAGCAACCTGCCTTGACAAAAAAAAAAACTTGTAGGAGTGTATATGGGACTTGCATAAAGAATAGCTATAGTATAGAATATAGAACACAATAAAGCAATGTTGAGAAGAGCTAGTCTTATAGAGGAGCTGGTTGGACATTAGCTTATATAAAAAATAGTATTCCCATCATTTGTTTGTACTTGGCAGTAATTGTTTTGTCTATATTATTAGTGGTGTGCCAATATTTCACTGAAACCTTAGAATGTGTAGGCATGGGCTAATAGGCTATGTAGGCCTAAACAGCAAGTTTAGGGGGATTTTGCAATTTGCAAAAATCATTTTGGACAAAACAAAAAAAGGTTGCACTGGGTGTTCTTTCAAGATTTCAGTGCCCAAACATTACTACAATGGCTTTTTTTCGGCATACACTGCATCCTCAAGGTGCAATAGTTTGCCAAGATGATGATGATGGTACAGCAACTTTGACTCAGAGTACTGAACATCATGACCCCCCTACATTCACCGTAGTGACCATATATAGGCCTTCCTCCAAGATGCTCGATACCCATAATGCACCACCCCACGGCCACCGGCGCCACACTGCTCACCTAAGCACACCTACCCCCCCCCCCCCCCCCCCCCCCCCCACTCCGAGGCTCTCTCTTTTTTGACCACATGTGTGTTTGCATCCCTGTGTATATCTCTCCATCCACGGAACCCCTGAACATACTGTATCTCTTTCCATTCATGGCACCCCTGTTTTTCACTTTTTACTCTCAACCTCCTTTTTTACTTCTTACTCTCAACCTCCTTTATCCATACTTGTACTGCATGCAATTTATTCAACCTTGTGATATGTTGGATACCCATTTGACTGCAGAGGATAACCTTGTTTGAAGGGCACATGACTTACGTATTTACGTGACTTACACTTTAGCAGAGTCGCTCATATTATACTAGCCTGCAAAAATGGTTTAAAGGGATATTCCGCCATTTTTGGAAATACGCTCATTTTCCACTTCCCCTCGAGCAAAACAATCGATATTTACCTTGTTCCCGTTCATCCAGCCATTCTGTGAGTCTGGCGATACAACTTTTAGCTTCAGCCTAGCATAGATCATTGAATCGGATTAGACCATTAGCTTCTAGCCTGCTAGCTTCATGCTTAGAAGTGACTAAGATTTCTGGTAATTTTCCCATTTAAAATGTGTCTCCTCTCAAGTTAGAAAGTGCAATAAGACCAACTGAAAATGAAACCTGCCGTTTTTCTAGGCTGATTTGACATGGAACTACACTCTCATCTGGCGTAATAATCAAGGCAACTTGCAAACGTACCATAGGCGCAGTGATATCGTACGCAGCATCTGAAAATAGTCCCCATAGACAACAAGCAGTAGTAGTGCCAGTAGTTTGCAAGTTGCCTTGATTATTACGCCAGATGAGTGTAGTTCCATGTCAAATCAGCCTAGAAAAACAGCAGGTTTCATTTTCAGTTGGTCTTATTGCACTTTCTAACTTGAGAGGAGACACGTTTTAAATGGGAAAATTACTAGAAATCTTAGTCACTTTTAAACATGAAGCTAGCAGGCGAGAAGCTAATGGTCTAATCCGATTCAATGATCTATGCTAGGCTGAAGCTAAAAGTTGTATCGCCAGACTCACAGAATGGCTGGATGAACGGGAACAAGGTAAATATCGATTGTTTTGCTCGAGGGGAGGTGGAAAATGAGCGTATTTCAAAAAATGGCGGAATATCCCTTTAAGTAGACCTAATGCTAGGGCCAAATGCTGCAAAAGAAGTGGAAAAACTCAAGTGGCCTTTGCCAGATTGCTAACGTGAGATACGTGGATGAGGACAAATTATTACAGATAATTTTATTTGGCAAAGAACTGGACAACCATGCTACCTGCTGGAGATGAGATGTTCAGGGTGACAGACTAGTACTTGAGGAACCATGATTTAAGCTGGGATATTTGCATAGGTGTTTGCACTGACGGGGCGGCCTCGATGACGGGTCGGGTCAAATGCTCCAAATGATCAAATGCTAGCCAAAGCCAACCAGAAGAATCCTACTATAGTAGCAAAGCATTGCATGTTGAACCAGGAGGCTCTTACTGTGAAAACGATGCCTCCAGACCTTGTTTTTAATCATGTCGTGAAAATAGTTCATCAAGCATACGTTAAGTCATGTGCCCTTCAAACAAGGTTATCCTCTGCAGTGAAATGGGTATCCAAGATATGACAAGGTTGAATAAAATGCATGAAATACAAATTGATCTGATCTGATTAACCATTGCGTGTAGTCTACCTTCACTCCGCCTTGTGTCAATACAGAGTAACAAACAAACAAACTGTTGACATAACACCAAAGATCCTTGATTCAGCTCCACTTTATCCCTCTCTGGTTACACCCTGAATAAACTGTAGCCTCTTGTTGTTTGTGCTGCAAATAAAGCTTCAATTGATATAGTTGCAATAAAATACATTTTGAAATTGATGTGGCTTTTTAAAAATGTCATTAAATGATCAAGCCTTAATGGACCATTACGCGGCACCCCCCTAAGCATGTGTCACAGCACCCACTTTGAAAACCCCTGCGCTACACTGTGTGCATTTAGCCTACTTTATAAAAATAAAAAGAAAAACACTTTAGTTCACTGCTTAATATGTGTGTTGCACATCAGAAATACAATAGAGAAATTCGCTACTCACTAGACTACCCTACATATTTCAAGACACAAATGAAACATAAATCAATACAAATTTTGACAATGTTAGCCTCCCCAACCATGGTCATGGCCAGTTATCCTATTTAGCTGTGAATATTCCTCATTTGTCATTACAAGCTGGCATCAAATTCTAAACAAACATGCATTTGTCCTGATATTTGTAGATGATCACAGTCTGTTTTAATTTGCATACACAACATCCCAATTTTTGCTGATTTGGAGTTGTACTTTATCAAAATGTTTTGTTCGTCATGGTCAAGTGGAACTGGAGAGGATGCTGAGGGACAAAGAGGCAGAGATGGAGAGTCTGAAACAGAAGAGTGAAGGTAAGAGTTCCGCTCAGAGCTGGGATGATCCCACTACACACTCACCACACACCAAGTATGGTGTCGAGTGCACAGATCTGATGGTGTATGTTAGATCTGATGTGTATGACTCACTCTGTTGAATGTTGTTCCTGAAGCACAAGTTAAAGAGTTGGAAGAAAGACTGACTGAAAGATTGAAGCAAGAAAGCGCAGGTAGGTTTTAATGTGTACATTATTTAAATGCTGGATTGAATTTTGAGTATTTTGTGTAATTGTGGATGTAATTTGATCGCAATGAGTTATGTCATTTTATAGTTTAGGTTTCTATTTTAACAAGTGTCCATTTACTTTATATAATGAAAAGAAAAACACATCAGTTCACTGCTTTGTGTGTTGCACATCAGAAATACAAGAGAGAAATTCACTACTCACTAAACTACATATTTCACGACACATGAAACATAAATCAATACAATTTTTGTCAATGTTACAGTAGCTTCCCCCTTTCCCCAACCATGGTCATGGCCAGTTACCCTATTTAGCTGTGAATATTCCTCATTTATCATTACAAGCCTAGTACAGTATCTTGCTGCCCTGTCCCAACTTTTTTAAAAACGTGTTGCCAGCATTAAATTCTAAACAAACATATTACATTTACCCTGATATTTGCAGATGATCACTTTCTGTTTTTAGTTGCATTTTACACAACATTCCAATTTAACTAATATGGGGTTGTACTTTATAAACATGTTTTGTTTTTCATGGTCAAGTGGAACTGGAGAGGATGCTGAGGGACAAAGAGGCAGAGATGGAGAGTCTGAAACAGAAGAGTGGAGGTAAGAGTTCCACTCAGAGCTGGAATGATCCCAATACACACTCACCACACACCAAGTATGGTGTCAAGTGCACAGATCTGATGGTGTACAGTATGTTAGATCTGATGTGTATGACTCACTCTGTTGAATGTTGTTCCTGAAGCACAAGTTAAAGAGTTGGAAGAAAGACTGAAGCAAGAGAGCCCAGGTAGGTTTTAATGATTAAAATTATATTCAGCATTTAAATAATGTAAAGTATTTTGTGTGAGTGTTTATGCCATTTGATAGCAAGGAGTTATGATGTTTTACAGTTACACCAAGTATGGTGTCGGGTGCACAGATCTGATGGTGTATGTTAGATCTGATGCGTATGACTCACTCTGTTGAATGTTGTTCCTGAAGCACAAGTTAAAGAGTTGGAAGAAAGACTGACAGCCAGCGGAGCAGTGATTGAAAAATTAAAGCAAGAAAGCGCAGGTAGGTTTTAAAGCTTATTATTTAAATGCTGGATTGAATTTTGAGTATTTTGTGTAGTTGTGGATGTAATTTGATCGCAATGAGTTATGTCGTTTTACAGTTTAGGTTTTTATTTGAACAAGTGTCCATTTACTTTATACAGTATAATAAAAAGAAAAACACATTAGTTCACTGCTTTATATGTGTGTTGCACATCAGAAATACAAGAGAGAAATTCGCTACTCACTAAACTACATATTTCACGACACATGAAACATAAATCAATACAATTTTTGACAATGTTACAGTAGCCTCCCCCTTTCCCCAACCATGGCCAGTTACCCTATTTAGCTGTGAATATTCCTCATTTATCATTACAAGCCTTTTTAGTACAGTATCTTGCTGCCCTGTCCCAACTTTTTTAAAAACGTGTTGCCAGCATTAAATTCTAAACAAACATATTACATATACCCTGATATTTGCAGATGATCACTTTCTGTTTTTATTTGCATTTTACACAACATTCCAATTGAACTAATATGGGGTTGTACTTTATAAACACTTTTTGTTTTTCATGGTCAAGTGGAACTGGAGAGGATACTGAGGGACAAAGAGGCAGAGATAGAGAGTCTGAAACAGAAGAGTGAAGGTAAGAGTTCCGCTCAGAGCTGGCATGATCCCACTACACACTCACCACACACCAAGTATGGTGTCGAGTGCACAGATCTGATGGTGTATGTTAGATCTGATGTGTATGACTCACTCTGTTGAATGTTGTTCCTGAAGCACAAGTGAAGGATTTGGAAGAAAGACTGACAGCCAGCGGAGCAGTGATTGAAAGATTGAAGCAAGAAAGCGCAGGTAGGTTTTAAAGCTTACATCATTTAAATGCTGAGTAGAATTTTGAGTGTTTTGTGTGGGTGTCTGTGGATGTCATTTGATCGCAATGAGTTCTGTTGTTATACAGTTTAGATTTCTATTTTAACAAGTGTTCATTTACTTGATATAATAGCAAGAAAAAACACATCAGTTCACTGCTTTATGTGTGTGTTGCACATCAGAAATACAAGAGAGAAATTCACTATTCACTAGACTACATATTTCAGGACATATGAAACATAAATCAATAAAATAAAAAAATTGCCAATGTTAGCCTCCCCCTTTCCCCAACCATGGTCATGGCCAGTTATCTTATTTAGCTGTGAATATTCCTCATTTATCACTACAAGCCTTTTTAGCATCTTGTTGCCCTGTCCCTGTTACTGGCATCAAATTCTTAATAAATATATATTTGCCCTGATATTTGCAGCTTAGTGCACAGATTCGAACATACACCAATGTTTCCCAAACTCTTCATGGCATGCCCCAGTGTCACAATGTGAAAAAAGTATATATTATATTTTGTCGGATCAGATCAGAACTTAAAATATAAATGTGGCCAGAATTAGTACAATTTTGTGATTGGATATGTTCATTCCATTCCATTGTATGAATTAGTTGTTATAGGCCCACGTTTTTTTGGTATGTTGGCCAGGGTCCAGGGACCTTGTCAACCCATCCCATATCCACTCATTTGATAGAGCAACTTAAAAATGAAAAAGCAAAAACGTGGCATTGTAGTTGCAGGTATCTTTGGCTGACAGGTTCAAAATTGCATGGAATTTGAAGAATATATTACTACGATACCCTCTGGGTTGATGAATCTGTGTCTGCTCGTTCTGGTTTGATCTTTGTGCAACCAATTAAATCTGTACACTCTTGTTTTAGATTCATTGAGCTCAGCTCAGTCACTTATCCTGGATGTCTTAATCCTATCTTTGTGCAATGGGTTGATCACAAAAGTCCCTCCCAATAAGTTCAGTGCTTTAACATGACTCGATTCCCACTGCTGATCACTATTGTCACTTTTGGTTAAATGTTCACTCAGTGTCAAACAACTGGATGGTCACTTAAAAGTGTTCCATAAAAAGTATGAACCAGTTGACAGGCTGGACATCTATTTGTGCCAATGACTGGAGTGGATAGGCTCATGTGGCAGGGAATCAGAGACCACACCGTTGATGCTGCGGGAGTGAGAGAGGGGAGAGGGAGCGAGCTCGATGATGTAATAATATGTCCAACGTTGATCTAGAAAGGCAATGAAACTAATTTGTTGTTCTCTAAAACTAAGTTTTCACAGTAAGATAAGAGAGGCAATTCGTCCTCACACCATGACGTCATACACTTTTCGAACAGCAACGACGCAAAGTTGATTGAAGTGTTTGTTGTTCTCTGTGACATGACCATTACCGGCCTTGAGGGTGTATGTTTCATGTTTTGGTGGGGAGCTTCACTGGCAGACCATGTTTTGCCTTTTTGAAGAGCTCATCTCCTTTGGTGCAGTGCATCTACATAAAAACGAATTTTGGGTGAACCAGGACATTTGATACATGAGTGTCCTTTACAGCCTAATTCACCTTTGCTTAGAGCCGTAGTAAGTTCACAACACACTTTCAGATTACAACTTTCAGTTGACTCTTCATATTTATCTGATTTCTTTACTTTCCAGATGCCTTCCCTCAGAATCATGCACTAGTACTACTTACCAGGGACAGATTGAAAGAGATTAAGGGTAAATATACAGAGCGCACATACTTTCATATTTGAATGATATCAAATAAGATCTTAAGTTTAAACAGATGACAGGTTTGAGTACTGTGTGAAATATTAATCTTTTTCTATGTCTCTCTATACAGAAAGCCCCACCTTGGATGAAACCAGTACACGAGGCATAGTACGCATAACTCAGCAGGGAAAAAGAGTGCAGTGCCCTAAACCAAACAGTAATCCACCACATTACGTTATTTGTAAAGACACATTCAGTTCAGGACAACACTACTGGGAAGTGAGGGTAGAAAAGAAAGAATCCTGGTTTGTAGGGGTTTGTAGTGACTCACTGAGAGGACAGAGTGGAGTGGATTTTACTCTTCAGAATGGCTGCTGGCTTCTCTGTTATGACAAAGACCAAGGTCTCTATGTTAACACTGATCCGATAACTCCAGTCCAGGGGACTATTTTGTTGAAAACACTAGGAGTGTTTTTAGACTATAGTGGGCATTCTTTGGCCTTTTATGATGCTGAGTCACATGAATGCCTCTACACTTTCTATGATGTGAGATCAGCTCATCCACTGGTCCCTGTGCTTAGCCCTGGAGTGAGAGACGTAGGAGCTCTAGTAATAGTCAAATAATAGATGTTGGTTATGTAATGAAGAAAACAAATGTGAGCTTTAATTTGAAAGGTTCTTTAGAACTTCAGAAATGTTTGTAATAGTTTATAATGTTTGTAAAAGGCAGCTTTGAAGCATTTAAAGTCTTCACCCATCTAAATCATAGCAATGGTTCCCAAACTTTTCATGGCATGCCCCATTTTATTATGACCACCGCTCATACAGTAAATAAGCGGACATATATTGTCAAGGTTTTTTTTTTTTTCCCCCGTCATATTTTTGGTCAACAATTCCCGGGACACCGTAACACCGGGGCACATGAAACTTGGTGGGCATGTAGCCCCAGTAGACTTATGCGGGAACATTTTGTTTCATCCCTGGGGGTCACTCCACCCCCGCACTGCCCCTGCCGAAGCCCAAACATTTTTGTGTGGTAATGGTAAAAATTGAAAATGCAATGTAATATTGCTTTAATTGCCCCTATCTTCAGATGAGATGTTATGAACTGCACCAAATTTCATGTGTATGATTAACCTGACACCCTCTGGGAGTATGCCAAGTTTTGTGGAATTTCATCCATGGGGGGCTATAAAAAATAAATGGATTTATTCGTACATTCAGGACTGTATACCCATCGGCCTGGTTGCTGGATGCTACGGTCATACACACACACACACACACACACACACACACACACACACACACACACACACAAACATGCAGGAACACACACACACACACACACACACACAAACACAGACAAGCACAGGCACATACACACACACACACACACACGCACACCTGTGCGCGCGCGCGTGGGTGCGTTTCTGTGTGCCCGTGTGTGTGTTTGCATGTGTGTATGTGTGTATGTGTGTATGTGCATGTTCTCTGTGTATTCTGTGTGTGTTCTCTTTCTCTCTCTCTCTCTCTCTCTGTGTCTGTGTGTATTCTGTGTGTGTTCTCTTTTTCTCTCTCTCTCTCTCTCTCTCTCTCTCTCTCTGTGGGTGTATCTGTGTGTGTGCCTGTGTATGTGTGTGTGTGTGTGTGTGTGTGTGTGCATGTGTGTGTATGTGTGCGTGTGTGTGACTGTGTGGCTGCGTGTGTGTGTGTGTGTGTGTGTGTGTGTGTGTGTGTGTGTGTGTGTGTGTGTGTGTGTGTGCACGCGCGTGCATGTGTGTGTGTGTGTGAGTGTGTGCCTACGTGTGTGTGTGTGTGTGTGTGTGTGTGTGTGTGTGTGTGTGTGTGTGTGTGTGATCTGACATTGGAGTGACAGTGACGGCAGAGAACACAGTGAACATATACACATAGAGACACATAAAACACACACACAAGCAGACACACACACACACACACACACACACACTCATAGACAGAGAAGCACTCATACACGAAAGCAAGCGCACACATGCACACACTCATTTACATACATAAAAGTTGCAGTAGGGGATGGAGTAGGCGATGGAAACAAAAGGGTGATTGATATTTGCAGAGAGAATGTGCAGGACTGAGCGGCGGTCATATTGTGTATCGCTTTGCGGTACATCTAGCTTTATAAGAACTTTAAAAAGTACAATTATATGAATCCACTCTCTGAATTATTTTATGTTCATCACCAAATAAGTTAGACTACTACGCTGACAGAGCTCTGCCATTCTTAATTTGACCAACACCCCACAAAGAACTCATATAGACGTTTTCCCTTCCCTCTGTGAACCCACTTACAGTACAACCACACACTCCCTGCCTCTGTCGCACACTTGGGGTCAAGTCAAGTCAAATCATATTTTATTTGTATAGCACATTTAAAAGCAACAGCGTTGCACCAAAGTGCTTTACATAAAATACATAAATAATAATAATTAAAGTAATGATAACAATAATAATAACAACAACAATAATCAACAATGAACATAACAACAATAATAATAATACAATATTAGTAGATTTTTTTTTTTAAAAAAAAGAAAAAATCGACAGGTGTAAAATCTACACCAACATGCATGCTGTACCCAAAGCATTTTGCCTGGCTGCTTACCTGAGCATGTGGCGTGCTTGCACAGACTCCACTTGGATCCCATGCAAGGTGCTACAAGGCTATGCACTACAATTTGCTTGCCCTCATCAAGCTTCACTACACACGCCTACTTTTTGCCTACCACTGTGTTGCTTGACCTCTTTATTCAACATAATTTTCTGTAAATGTTTAGGAACTGAGGATACCACTTGCTGGGTTTTGAGAATGGGTGTTATCCCATTCTTCCCCAGTATGAATTTCAGCAACAGACTGGGGTCTTCTTAATCATGTTTTTCATTCATGATGTAGGCCTACCCAATTTGACAGATCAGGAGCGCACAGGCCATTTTAGCACTTGTACTTTTATTATATGCAACCATGCTGTTGTAATATGTGCAGAATTCATTTTGACATTGTTTTCCTGAAATATTCAAGGTTTTCCCTGAAATAGACTTTTTCTGGATGGCAGTATGCTGCTTAAAACCCGTGTATATCTTTTAGAATTGATTGTGCCTGGCCAGATGTGCAAGATGCCCATGCCATGCCCTAATGGCCCATCCCATGCCATGGCACTAATGCACCTCCATGCCATCATAGATGCTGGGTTTGGAACTGAACACTATAACCAGTTGGGTAGTCCCTCTCCTCTTTAACCTACAAGGATACAGAGTCCATGATTTCCAAAAAGAATTACAAATTGTTAGTCTAACCATTTTCTACTTCACCTCAGTCCAATGAGCTCGTGCTCAGATATGTCGGCGCCATTTCTGTGTAATGACTAAATACAATTTCTTCTTTGCATGGTAGAGTTTATTTATGAATGGACAGTGATTTTCTTTACAGAAACAAGTCTGGTTGAATGCCATCTAAGGTCCAAAAGACCAATAGCAAATTTCCTGATTTTCCAAGATTAGTAATACACTTTCCCTGCATTTGAATTGTGTATTCTCGTCTTTCCCATGTTGAAGAACGATTAGACCTCTGTATGACATGAATGAAAAATAAAGTTTTGCTTGTTAATGAAACGGGAAATTGTGGATTACTGATTGAAAGTTTGTATGCAGGTTGAATATATAATTAAATGTAAAGTTACATTTTCTTGTTAAGAGTTTATAGGTGCAAATAATTGTGCATGTGTGTTTTTCATGGGGAAAAAATATATTAATTAAGTTGGATTCCTCATTGCTCCCATTATTTACATTATGAAATGTACACAGCAGACCTGTCGAACCGGCTGCCTCCATCACAGCCTGGCTCTGAAGGCCTGTAAGATCAACTATAGCACCTTCCAGGGAAATGTAAGGTTTCATTTTATTAATTCATGTCGCTGCCCCTGAAATAATGTAAAATCATATCCACAACAGTTCTGAAGAAAGCCAACAGATGTATTTTCTTTTTAAATAAATGAACAACTGCATTCCTGTTGCTGCTCCACCACTTTGAGATGTTAATTAAAGAAATGTATTTGATGCTGGTGGTGGTTATGCTGGGGATGTTGTGGATAAGAGTTACTGTAGAACTGTATATTGTCTCCACCGTGTGGTGTACTAAGTGCATAACTCTGCCTTATTCAGTCTCTCCTACTTTTCACCCAAGCCAAGTGTGGTGCTACCACCCAAAGCTTCTAAAGCATATTTAATCAGGCGACATTGACTCCTTAAATTGTTGATCATGTTGAATCATGTGTAGTCTAATCTGTCAAGAACTACTCTACCATGCCTTTATGAGTACTGTGAAGTGTTTTGAGACAATTTATCTCAGTGTTGTTATGGGAGTATAACATAGATCACATATATTAAGTTTTACATTAATCCTAGATCTCATCTCCCATTTCTATTTTTCTCCTGGTTCTCTTACTCGATTACTCTCTCTTCCACAGTTCTAGGCTCTGTCCCACTCATATCAGTCACTGATAGAGGCAATGGGCAGGTGAATGTTACCTGTGTTTCAGAGGGTTGGTCTCCACAGCGCTTTAAAGCAACACTACTTTTCCTCTGTTGCACACACGCTATTTGTTTATCCAGCAAATAACGATGTCCACAAACAAGGATGTTGCATGATTGTATGAAAGTATGATGTATTGCGACATCGAAGCAAGTCAAATGAGAATCTTATGTATTCCATCGAACTACAGGTCTGCTCCCCGATCTGGTAAATTTACATAGTGTGGTTCTAGATATGAGGGCCGCGAAGTGAATGCAGACGTGCCGTTCACCCTGTGATGAGTTGATGAACCACTGAAAGGTACAAAAAACTCTTTAGTGTTGCTTTAAAGTATGCAAACCAAAATGTCCTCAAGAACAGACCAGACCCTCAGGGAGTGGATGGAGCCATGCATTACTTGAAAGTTCACAGAGCATTTAACATGGTCCAATTAGAAACTCATTGCATTTTGAACAGGATCCAACACATGGGTCATTTTTTTGCCATCACATGGCAGGATTAGGCATTTGGCAGAGGTCTGAGATCTCTGTCTGACCATTGGGTGTTGGGAAGTAATAAATTGGAAAACAAGATATCAAATGAGATGTCACATGAGGGACTAGAAGAAATAGCAAACGGTTCTGCCTCTACTTTTTATGACAACTGAACTCCCAGTAACAAAGATTTTCACTTGAATTTTAAGTCATGTCCACTCACTTAACTTTCAGATGGTCTCATGTCCTAGTGGCTTTATTAGTCTGCATGTGACACATTGCAGCACTGTCCTGCTGTTGAACACAATGATAATCGCTTGGACTGGGACGATAAACATGAAGGACTGACAGTCAGACTTGGTGACTGCATTTGAGAGAATGACAACAGGGGCTAGTTCAAAGTGCACATCATTTTCCTTTTTTGTGAAATTTCAAGATGGTTTTATGGCTGCAGTTACTGAAATTTTATTTTTGAAATATTGGTCTATTACAAAAATTATTTGTGCTATTATTTCATGATCATGATAACACTTGTCTTATTCCTAAGTCCCAGTGATGCTTATGTCTTATACTGTTAAACATTTAATTTTTGATTTACTTGCTGAGTGATGAACTATTAAATTATTTCCTGAATAAATTGCTGATGTCACTATTTAACGTCACTGTCATTTAGTGACATCAGCAATTTATTTAGAACATATTTAAATAGTCAATCACCCAGCAAGTAATATGCAAACTTGCAGGTGCTAAGCCAAGCCTGTTCCACCTGCCTGGAGTGTAAACTAAACACATGGCTATACTACTCTTTTCCTTTTTTTTTTAGCTTAAAAAACGGAGGCGACCAACTGAGCAACACTGCCTCATTGTGGTCACTTATGGTAAGACAGTAACAGGCTACACAACGTCGCTTCATGTCCATATTGAAGGACATTCAAATGTCATCTTCAGCATAAAATATAGCCTAGGCTTCTGTAGACTACTCTAGAGGACCAAAACATGTCACAGGCTACACATATATGAAACACTGACCCATTAGTGTTCTATTTCCAAATCAGAATTTAGTTATTTGACCAAGAATGATGATAGCCATGCAGTGTTCATCTGGAGGAGGCGCCTAAAGAGGCTATCTAGCCTACTTGTTTTAAGGTTTTTATGCAATACAAAATATGTAATAAATGACATGTGATATGATTGATGTAACGATGAAACAAAACTCTCCTTTATTTCAATGAATCAACTGAATGGAACCATAATTAAAACACGCACATGAACATCAAGTTTTAATCTGTATGTTATATCCTGCGCTGGAAAACTGACTGTATCTAATTCGGATGGGCTGGTGGAATGGCGATTACACTATACAGATCTTATATAGCCTATCCTTACATCTGCTCTCCCCTGCTGGTGCTGCATGGGTGTTGCTCATGAGGTCAGCCTTGCTTTATTTTTGCTTAAAGGAGACGCAACAAAGCGCACTGGAAGACGACGGTATATGGGCGTGCAAATAGTGTGGTTTGCTATAGCTTTAAGAACATAAAAATAGTGTCGGGTTCTTTAAAAATGGATTTTGCATAGTTATCATAGCTATTAACTAAGTTTTGAGTAAATGTTAAATAAATATATGCATCTGATTTTCAACAGAGGCTGAAGTCCTCAGTGAAACATGTTTGCCAATCGGATTAGGGCCTTAAACAATCAAACTGTTATTTTATTTTACATTAAGCCTTGCAGCCTTCTCAAATCAAGAAATTATAATTAACTCTTCCGGATTAAAGGTAGGAATCATTATAATATATTTGCGGTTATGGAACCGCCAATGTCTGAAACAATCGGCAACAAAGAGGAAAGACAGCTAGCAATTGCTAGTGAGGAGGCCGCGCAAACATCCCCGTCACAGGGTGCAGTGTCCACCCCGCGGAGGGCATTGAGAGGACGCGGAGCATATCGCTCAAAGACCGAGGTTTCTAACTCGCCAAATAGGAATGGCGCTGCATCGAGCACCCCTGCGTCAGGTCGGGTTTTACGTGATCGTTCAACTCGAGCAGTACCGGCTTGGCGGCTTAACGAAGCCAGTGAGGATACGGAAGAGCCTGGCTGCGATGCCGATTCCAATCGACGGAGAAAACCTGCAAATCCTCGGCGGCGAAGAAACACTGCAGCTGCCAGCGCCACAGAGGTGGTCAGTGAGACTGGGGATCATTCCAGGCCAGCTACAGGGTAACGATAGTTTTATTTACTATTTATAGTCAGAGGAGATGTAAAGTTAGCGTTGGTATTTGAGCTGTTTTATGAAACATTTGATTAAGTCTGACGAAATGTGTATTACAGAGCTAATTGGTTTTCAATTGCTAGATAGTGCCGTTTGCATTTAATGGTACTTAAATCAGTCTGCCTGACCTCTAATTTGCATGGTCCACCTCTTCCATGAGTAGCGTCCGACGGTAATACCCCATCGCACAATTCCTTTAAGATGGGAGGGTTATAAACTTGAGCAAATGTATGAGTAGGTGTGTACATCCATCCCAGGTTGGGCAAAGTTACAGGTGCAAGGCAAAATACATGGTTAACATAAGGCAATGAATGGGCCGCCTTTGATTCATAGAGAATGTGACCAGAAGTCTACAAGCATGGAAAGTTGTGACCAAATAAATCTACATAGCCAACTGACAGGGTTTAACTTAAACTGTTAAAGCATCCATTTAATTTGAGCTGTTCCTGTGGACGGCTGTGCACGTTTCCCTCAAATATCTTGCCAAGTAATACTCATCAATGAGATGTGTCAGTAATGCACTGGTATTTCTATTCAGCTAATCACAGAAACCCTCCCCCTTCTCCCTTGTGCCCCTCTCTTCTGCCTTTCATTTTTACTGTAGTGTAGATAATAAAAGGGATTCCGCAGTTACACGAGGTAAGTATATTTTCTATCACTTCCATTGACATTAAACACATAGGCCTGTGAACTTATTACTCATGTCTAATTGTGATATTTGTTTGTAGCCCCTCGCTCAAGGCGAAGTCAGGCCCAGGGCCGATCTAAGACACCCTCCACTCGGCAATCTGGTGGGTCACCCAGAATGGTCTGCAAAAGTGAGCCAGACGCTGATGCATCCTGTGGTAAGTTTTGATTAAATGTGTATTTTAAGGCTAATGGGATACTTATGTTAAGTTATACTAGTATGCATATGTTTGGTTTTAAAGAAGTTGTACCCATTTCATTAATAGAGTCTGTTTGTTTAGTTGTGACAGACAAGACTGCTGGCAGGAGAGCCGTGGGAAAGTAAGTGACTCCTTTGTATATACATGCACGCACATGCAACGATAGCTGCGCAGTATGATTGTTAAGTAATGAACGTTGATGCCTCATGCCATTAGGAAATAGTAGCACCCATTGCTTCCTCTAGCTCCCTTGCTAGCACACTCCCTCCCCAAGCTAATGGTGTTAAAATGTTTGCGTTCGGGCAGGAGTAGGTCTGAGCCACACGATCAGACGAACACAATGCACACAAGTAGCATGGAGTCGTTTGGCTTTAAATGTGTAGCTGCCATGTTTCCCCCCCGGTGACTGTCTTCACTGATCTATGCAGAGAGAAGAAGGAGAATGAGGATGGTTCTGAGAGAGCACAAGTGGAGGAAGAAGAGGAACTCTCACTTCAAGCTGACTCACAAGACCAGAACCTTCATCCCAAGCCTCAAAGGTGGGTGTCCATCTCAAAGAGGAACCAGAGATCCCATTCTCATTTAGTTTATTGTTTTTTTATTTACAGGGACCATGCATAGAATAGCTTCTATACCAGGGTTAGCTAAGTAGCTAATTTGCATCTGTAGTCCCTGGGCAGGATGTTCTAGCACAGTTCAGTTCCTCAGATCCTACTTGAATATAAAACATTTTTTTATAAATGGGATGCTTTGGATGGTGTCATTGATCCATGCTGCTCAGGGCAAACTGAGAACTGTATCTTGCTATGGATAAAAAGAGACAGACATGTGTGCTTTCTCTTGATGCCCAGCTGTAACAGAAAGTATACGTCTGGTTTCTTTACAGTGGGGGAGAGGAGGGGTTAAGCAGTGATGAAGATGTACCATTTAGAGATGACCTAAATGATCAGAGCTATGACCCTAAGGCTGAGAGGTACGCTCTGTGTGACTGTATGCACATGCAAATGCAATGTCTGTGAGTGAGTGCACTCGCAACACTGACATGATTGCAACCTTCCTCATCTATCTGCTTCCCTTGTGTATATGTCAGGGACCCACACAAGCCAAGGCGCAAGCCCCCTTCCCGAAGTAAGGAGAAGAAAGAAAAGGCTCCACCCAAGGAGCCCGAGATCAAGACCGAGGGTGGAGAAAGTGGAGATGTGAAGCAGGAAAATGAGTTTGGAGAGGTCGCAGAGCCACCCAGGAAGTGAGTTTGAGATCTGATGTGTGATTTAGCCAAAGTCCTTTTAGGGAAGTCCCTCCACTCGGCAACCATATTGCAACGCATTTTGGGCACTTATTTGTATTCACATGTAAACTCTGACCGCTATTAATAAATGTTGCAAGCTTTCGGAAACACTCAAGCGTTAACTTTTAGATATACGGGATGTAGCAAGGGCCTCAGGCAAAATATAATTTCACTTCACAGATTCTACATTGTTACATTAAAGATACATTAAACATCGTAATTATGCCCCATCCCCAATAATGCCATCTTTTATAGTTAAGTAGTGGCTCTTGGCTTTATTGGCTCAGGTAAAGAGGCAATACAGAGTTATGTCTAAAGCTAGCAAAATGACATCACATCTGCCTCAGACTTGCAAATACCACCAACTACACACTACAGTACACATAGGGAATAGTGACATCTAGCTATCTGTTAACTGATTTATCTAGACATTATATTGCTTTGAAAATTATTCTTACAGTTAAGAGAATCAAACTACATTAGCAATGGCTCAGTCAAGTAGTTTGTTAATAATATATTCACACGAAACCATAATATTTAGGGATGCTCTATAAACTAGATGCATACAACAGTGTACCTTTAAAACAAGAATAATCTGCTTCATACCGCTTTAATGTTGGACTCTGTTGAACTGCAGTCAATCTAAAGCCAATAAAGGTTCATGAGACACTCGGTTATCAAACATTTCTTTTGATGGGTGGCGCTGGAGGGGAGACACTGGTTTTAATTGAAGGGAAATTCCCATTTTTGTAATAGAATGGTCAGTGCATTGTTTGAAGGAGTAAATCTGTAAAACTTTGTTTTATGTCTCACGAAGCTCTCAAATTCATGAGGCATATCCCTCACAGACATGTTAAATTATAACACACAAATTAGAACTTTCAGGTCACGTCATGTTCAGAATTATCTTGGTATGATGTAGTCAGTCCACTGAGGGGTCAATTATAATAATCCAACTTCTCCATTCTTCAGGAGGGGTAGGCGGCGAAAGGATGACAAAAGTCCTCGGCTTCCAAAAAGAAGGTAAAGTTGTTCCCATCCCTCTCCCACCTGTTCAACAGATAGTATGTTGGAAAATCCATTTCGAGAACACTAATTGGTTTCCGAAAAAGAGGAAAACTAAAGCCCACACAGTCTGAAGTGGTCATCCATTAAACCCACTTTTGTCTGATTGCTGTCTCGATTTAAACCTCTTCAACATGTATTTTTTGGGGGTGTGGCACCTCAGTGATTGACGTTGCCTCTCATCTGTTTGTACCCACGCAGGAAGAAGCCTCCAGTGCAGTATGTACGCTGTGAGATGGAGGGGTGCGGGACCGTGCTGGCTCACCCTCGTTATCTTCAGGTTTGCCATAGAAACCACCGCAATTATACATGAACCTATTCTGACTTAATTGTCGCTTTTTTTGTTTGTTTGGTGGTTGTTTGTTGGTGTTTTCCTCGGTGGCGCTCATTTGTTTTTCCTCCGTCTCCCACTCTCTCTTCTCTTCTCTTCTCTTCTCAGCATCATATTAAGTATCAGCACTTGCTGAAGAAGAAGTATGTGTGTCCTCATCCCTCGTGTGGTAGGCTGTTCCGGTTGCAGAAACAGCTTCTGCGTCATGCCAAGCACCACACAGGTACAGTGCAGCGGATCAGTCCTGAATCTCACGCATGAAGGAGAGAGGCCTAGACATGCAGCCTTGAAGGGCTCAGTTCAGTGAGAAGACAAAAGCTGCTGTTTGGATTGGAATCATTATTTGGAATACATCTGCTCAACTGGCAATGTGATCTGGCAGTTGATACAGATATGAATGGAAAAATTAGGTCTGTGGGTCTTTGACCCTGTTCATATGTTACTAAAGAATCAAAACTCCTGTGCTAGCCTTGGCTGCCAGTTATTCTCCCATGTACTGAGCACATTGCCAGGAAGGAGCAGTCCACCCCCTCCTGTTATCAAGAATGGCCAGGGTCACTTCCAGCATCTTAAAGAGAAATGTATCATACAGTACATGCAGCAGTGTCTTCAGACCACAGACCCCTTCTTCCGCTGCTGCATTACTTTAACCACCACAACCAAGTTATATTTGTGAAGCAATGTTTAAAGGACTTGCATATCTCAACTTTCAAGACAGGATGTTGTACATACATTCACAAATGTCACGGTGGGGTTAGCACTTGTCAACATGAGCATTCTGTTCTGTGTCCCAGATCAGAGAGACTACATCTGCGAGTTCTGCGCTCGTGCTTTCAAGAGCTCACACAACCTCGCTGTGCATCGCATGATTCATACTGGGGAGAAGCCCTTACAGTGAGTATGACACAAACACACATGCATAACCTGATAGATAACAGCTGCCTTATAGGTGATTATTGTGAGATGTTCTTGTAATAATGTCCGTGACTTCTTAAATTCTAAATAAAATAAAATATGTTTACAAAAAGTGTACAAAAATCACTTTTTAACTCCCATTTCTCCCACCCCTGTCTTGTACTTTTCTCTCCCACTCCTACATCCCTCACTCCCTGTCTCAGGTGTGAAATCTGTGGCTTCACATGTCGCCAGAAGGCATCTCTGAACTGGCACATGAAGAAGCACGATGCCGACGCTTTCTACCAGTTCTCCTGTGGCATCTGCGGCAAGAAGTTTGAGAAGAAGGACAGTGTTGTGGCCCACAAGGCCAAAAGCCACCCGGAGGTGCTGATCGCTGAGGCGCTGGCTGCAAACGCTGGTGCCCTCATCACCACCCCTGGAGCTCTGCTGGAGGCGTCGTCCTCCCTCCCCGTGTCCGGCGTGGAGCAGCAGCCGCAGCAGCCCGAGGCCCAGCAGGTGTTGGTGGTGGGCGAGGACACCCACACCCTCCACACCATGCAGGTGCCCGTCACCCTTGCCCTGCAGACGGCCGCGGAGGACGACGGGGACGTCGGCGGCGCACAGGAGCACCAGCCGTCTCACGCCCCTCAGCCCGCCCACACCCACGCGCTGCAGATGCCCCTGCAGTTTGTGTCCACGGTGGCGCCGGCCGGCTCGCAGGCTCCCCAGATCCACCAGCTGACTCTGCACTCCGGCCAGACGCTAGTGGCCCAGCCCAAGCAGCAGCAGCCGCAGCAGATCACCCTGCAGGCCTACAGCCCGCAGATGCAGACGCAGATACTGCACATGACCTTCCAGCCCGTGACGCACGGCGTTCCCGTGCAGCAGCAGCAGGCGCACATTCAGCAGCTCCCCTTGCTCTCGGCCACCCCGCAACAGCAGCTTACCCTCCAGCCAGTGCCCCAGCAGCAGCAGCAGCAGCAGAGTCAAGCTCTCCAGAGGCCCCCAGATCCAGGCCACCCTCCCAACCCCACCCTCCTCACCCAAGTAGTGCAGGAGGACCCCACTGACTGCCAGGAGACTTTGGGGTTTGCTCACGACCCTGCACCCCCTTCTTCCTCCCCTCCTCCCTCCAATTCTTCCCCCGGTCGAGAGCCAGGGGACACAGGTGTGGTGTGGGAAGGAGGTGAGAATGGGGAAACTGGGGACATTGGAGGGGTTTGGGAGAGGGGCAGTGAAGGGGGAGGTCCGGTTTTGACCCATGGATCAGAAGGTCAGGTACAACATGGACTCATATAGATAACCGGTATGAATGATGTCTGGAGAAAGAAGAGATACGTACGGAATTCTGTCATGCAAATATTTAACCAACAAACTCACTAAAGATGCAGTGGGATTTGGTCAGCATTGTTTGCCTGATGTGACATTCCGACCAAAATGAAGATGATAGTCCTTCCCCTTACTGTACCCTTATGACACAAAACCCTATAGGATCACAAATATCTTCTATGTAATCAGCGTAACATTTGGTAGGTTTTTAGAACTGTCTGTATCAGGGAAATTTGTGCTTAAGTTCTCATTGTTTTTTGTACATAAACCGTTTTAGTCCTCTATAACCATCACAATATTGTGTGTGCTTAGTTGAGTGAAAGACACTGGGTATCTGGATTTTCAATATAAAATATGGAAGTCCAGACATCTGCCATGTATCCTTTTTTCATTCTGACTCTGCCAGTGTTACTTCACACCTGTGGATTACTGTGTACTTACTTTAGCTATAATCACATCAGAAGGCACCAAAAGAACATATTTATTATTCACCACATCAGAATGAAATAAAGACTCCAATAGAATATAATTTTGTCTTTAGTTGTAATACTCAGATCCGATAGTATTTTGCCGGCTCAGTAATATTCATATGGAAGAGACATTTGTTTGATTGATCAAATGATCGTGTTATTCACCATTTTTAAATGTAAAGTTCTCATCTATAGCATCTTCAAAAACTGTTCTAAACATAACAGAGAAAAAAGGATGTAAGTTCTTATAGGGACAGTAGGATGAGTTAAGGAAAGGTTGCCCTTGTTGCTTCAGGCGAACTTGTGATGGGCCATCTTGTGTCAAGCTGCTAAGTCCACTTGGACATCTACAACAGGGTACAACTATGAAGTGACATTAGTGGTATGCTGAGCATAAAGCCTGAGGTGTGTTCAAATATGTGGTGAAAGTTCCTGGTGGGCTATTTTCTTTGAGCGCATAAAAGTGACTTTTTAATTGTTAGCTTTAAACTCTAAATAAAATGGCAAGCAAAGCATAAAAAAGGGAACATGGAAATAGCAGCAGACATTTAGCCTGTGCTTGCAAAATGTTAATGTACATTGGGCTTCAGGCTCAGCATACCACTTATCTCATTTTGTAGTATACTCCTCTGGTCAATGCCAGACAGCGATAACCAACATACAACAGCAAGCAGATGGCATAGGCCATCACAGGAATAACATTTTCCATGCACAAATCTCTTCAAATATGCAATTCCCACCTCATTCCACATGAAGGCAGATATCACATAGCCGTTTGACAGTGGCTTATACCGTTGCAATAAGATGAACACAATAGAACATAGTGACCAACTGCCTTAAGCTGCATTCACATACGTCGCTACTCGCCCATCTCTGAGCGAGAACTGTCAATGTAAAGTGAATGTGTTCTAGCTGAATGTGGCCAGGACAGGCGATGCGAGGACTAGCGATGCGATGTGGGCGGGTACAAAGTTAAAATAATTTTAACTTCCAGCGATGCGAGTGAAGCGAGTGGAGCGAGTACCAAATCAGAATGTAGAATAGAGATGATTGACAGTTAACGGAAGCGAGGAGCGATGTGCGAGTAGCGACGTATGTGAATGCCCCTTTAGAGGCCTCTATGGTCTTGGCTGTCTGAATGGCCATTATGAATTGAATTAATTTAATACTACAGCATATTTTAATATCAAGGTATCGGATTTAGGGACATCTAACATGCCACCAAAAAACCTGCATATCCCTGAAAGCCATGGTTACAAGATCACACCTAAAGGAGCATCCCAGAATACTGAATAGCCACTTCAAATGGACACAGACTTTGTTTTTTGTTGTTTGTATTCTATTAATGGCTAGTTAAGGTACAGTAAATGCATGAGGAAAATACATCTTGTAAACACTCAAACACACTTGAGTTCACAGGATCATCAAAGGTTTCTTAGCTGGTTGCACCACTAAAAGACAAAGTTCTGCGCATAACACAATCATAGAAGTGAATGGTTTGTAATGATATGTAAAGTATTTATAATTTATTATTATACTAATAGCATATTTCACATGCCTGTCTATTCCAGGCTGTTGGTACGTGTCCCCCCCCACCCCCCACCCCATCTTGTACAGAGTGAATTCTGTACCCTTAACCATAATGTAAATTATTACTGTATGTTGAGAATGAAGAAAAGTCAGAATTTACAATTTCACACACAGACTAAGGCTCTGAGATCACCAAACCCACAGGCTGTCATCCACATACACAAACATCCAATCCTCTCAGAAAGGAGTGGCCCTGTCCTTCTGCCTCTGGATGTCATACTGCTTCAGCGCCCGTTTTGGGGGGATGAGTGTTTGGCTGAGGCCGACTCTCCTCTTCTTTGTGCGCCCCTCGTCTGCCCCATCCTCTTCTTGCCCCGGGGTTTGGAGCAAGGGGGTCTGACAGTCATGGGTCTGTGATGGTGCCCGTGTTGGGCTGGCCTGGTCTGAAGCGGTCTCTGGGCCCTCATCAGGTGCCGTCGTGCTGTCTGAGGTGACTGAATTTTGGAGATCACTGTCATGGGCATACTTACAGCGGCTTCCAAACCGGCATCGTCCATCCTTCCTGTAAGATATGCACATTTTCTTACCACCAATCTCTGCAGGTCTCGCCTGCAGTGTAAGTGGCACATGCTTCTGCAGTACATTCAGGCGCTCATCAGCCTGTTCCTTAAACGGATTCGTAAAAACACTGCTGCCCACCAAACCACTCGCCCCAAGAAGTGGAGGCGGTAGCTTGTTGGCTTTCAGGGTGGATGATGCAGGAGGAATGGGCTCCTCTGCTACCTGAATGGGCGCGTGAGGCTTTGTCCGAGTGTCATATTTCTGTTCTTTCTCCTTCTCATCATCACATTCGCGTTCAGAATCGCTGGAAGCTGAGCCGGATTCCAGTAGAAAGTTGCGACCCTTTCTCGCCTGTTCAGCTTTCTCGCCTGCCTTCTCTGCCCTAACATTGTAAATAAACAGACAATCATAAACAAAAAAGGTTAGCCAGGCTGAAGAGATATTGAACATTAATCCGCAGAACACTGACGTTCACCATACACTCTGCAGTTGTATCGTTGCAATAGTTAACCTTAGCAGCTAGTGAGAAGATTGATAACTTACTGTTGACGACTTCTTTTCACATCAGTGTCACTATCAGAATCAGAAGACACCCCATAGCTAACGAGAGAGTTCATAACCTAATATTTGTTGACAAGCAAGAGCTTGTTAGTGTTTCACCTGAAGCTACCGGTTAACTAAATGACCTCCGGAGTCTTGCTATCCAATGCTGCCTAACATCAAATACACATTATGTTCTACAGAAGATACAATGCATCTGTCAATTTGCTGCAGAGTAGACTATTCTACTAAATCTGAAGCTTTCAATTTGAGAATGAGTGGAAATCGCTTCTGTTATGAGCCAAGATGGCGGCAATCTCAGAAGGCTCTGCAAACGAGCACATATATGCCCTCACCTGTGTCGGAGTGGTATTGCAAGACATAAAGCTGGTACAAAAAGGCACTAGTTTGAACATGTCTGACCTTTTCTTCTGAAAATTCTAGAAAGACAGGCCAAGACAACTTCAACAATAGGTAGGCTTGGTTTAACAATGGGATCTTAGGCCAAATAGGGTCAACATGTGACCTATGAATTGTTCATGAAGACCATGATGTCATGCATGGGTTGTTAATTAAACACTGAACTTGCCTACACGTTTGTCTGTGTTACTATATTTTGAAGGCTACAGTTTGTGAATGACGCATAATGTGACTTACTGGAAATGAAAGTGACTGCAGAAACCTGCTATCAAAATTACAAGGCCTAGGCTGGTCTATGCTATGTGAAAACTAGGCCTACACACAGAGGGGCACAGTACAGGTGAAGAAAACATAATCACACTATTCCTTATATATACTGTGACCAGGAGATTTCCTGAGTTTACTATCGTGGCCTAGTTTTGTTAAGGCTTAGGCCTACGTTTTAAAATAGCCTGTTATCATCGTCATCAATGTATCATGTTGTATTTTATTGTAGGCCTATCAGTCCGGGAACTTAGCCTATAATAGATCTTCAGCGTTAGCCTATAGGTCAACATTTCCTAAATGACGCTTCAATAAACCCATGTTATTCAATTATAACACTTAACTGTTGACTTTGACTCCTCCCTGTCCCTGCTTCCATCCCGTTAAATTCCATAGAGTACACCTCGATGTTCTGTAAGGGGGAGGAGAGTGAAGGTTGGAATTTAATAACAGGGGGCAGCGTTTAGTATGATTAGCTTTCCGAAAGTTCGAAGGATATTCTACTGGTGATGCATTTACCGAGAGGACAACAAATCAGCTCGTTTATTTAACCTACGTTTTAGTTGGACACCTACAAAGACAGAGGTTAAGCTTTGGTTGGAGACGTTGCGGATATTAATGAGAAGAGTTATTAGTTGCCCCGGGGAACATAGGCGAAGAAGAACTGAAGTCCTCGTCCGCGTCGCCCGACTTGTGGAGTTCTCCGCTATCTATGGCTGGGACAGGAGCGAACGGCAGACAGCTGAAAGGGGGCTACAGGGCAACAGGGAAGGCTGTTCAGCTTGCCCGGTTGTTGTATACCGAAAGTGTCCGACTGCTAGACCTCTATGTGAGTAACTTGAACGGGTCGGCCTAACTTAGTGCTGCATCTGTTCACTTTTTTCAGTGTTTACCTCTTTCCCCCATGACTGCTTCTTGCGTCATGTTTTAGTCAGCATGGATGAAATGAATGAAGTCATTGAAGAGGGGCAGTAGGAAAGAGAAGAGGGTCAGGACACTTTGGAGATTGCATTTGAGTGTGCAAATGTTAATGTACTGTAGCCTACTGTCCATTTAAATAATACTGTCCATTTAAAGAATTGACTTCGACTTCGATCTTTCCTCGTCAGATCTTTCCTGAAGGGCAATGTTGCTGCATGTGAGGGCTGCTAGGAGCGAGGGAGCGGCATGCCGCTTGGAATGTAGCCTAACCTTTTAAGTATGACAATTAAACCCTTACCTACATGTGAATTTCGCAAAGCTTTTTTAGGCTGTGGAATAGCAGACGACATTAACATCATAGCCTACTGAAGCTGGGCAGTGGAGACTATATGTAATGGTTTCCCAGTATGATTTTAAATTAGGCTACTTCTGATCCTTTTTATAAGTTTTCAGTTCACATCATCTATGACTGGTCCAGGTGGCTAAAACAGCCTCACTGCTTCAGGCGACAACATTCTGTGATGTCACTCTAGCTCATGTTACCCACCACTGGTGTATCCTGTGATGGACCTAAATGAGATGTAGCCTAGGCTACATTAATATTAATGACTGAATTAACAAAGTGAAACATTTGATTGGGGAATTAGAATAATGTAAGGGCCCTTCCACCATAATCAGGAGTTGTATTAAAAGCTCAGTTTAGGCCTACCTTAATCAGGTTGGGATTAGAAAAAAAAAAAAAAAAAAAACAGTAGGCTACTTCTTATTTTATATGGTGGAGAAATGGAAAGCTAGATTTAGTTTTAGAAGGTGACAGCTTTTTTTTGTCTGTGGGCCACTTCACGATCTGTGCTCTTTATTGTTGGTTACTGGGGTGAACTTGAGACCAGCACAAAGCAGACAACACTACCACTCTCACAAGACAACTCTCTCTTTCTCTTTCTCTCTCGCCCTCTGCTCTTCTCTCTCCACACATGCACACACACGCCAGCCTATCCCTCCCCTTCCTCATATCCTTTCTGCTGACTGATCCCGTCTCCTGTAACTCATTCACAGCCACAGCTTATTTTTCCACAGGGTTTCCATTACAGATCACTCCAGACACTAGAACCTTTCTCAGGATGCCATTGACATGGCCCGTTTCTTCAAAAATGTGTATTTCACAATGCTACCAAAATGGCCATTTAACATGATCTCTGGCTTTTGTTTGTTGAAGTTCTCCCCAAAGTTGTTGTCTTATTTGCCTTCAACTGTGTCTCCAGAAAGAGAGGGAGAGCTTTCCACAGACTGCTGTCTCTGGGGACCACCTTGTATCTGTGCCTCGGCCAGCACCCCAACTTCCTGCAGGCGAGAGGGTATGGCTCGTTCACACAGCCCTTGGGCAGTGCCAGGGTCTTCTGGATCGTGCCATAGTCCTGGAGGATACAGAGCTGGGGCTGCCAGGGGACAAAGAGAACACAGAGTACCTTAGCCAGCGTAAAGTGGTCAAGGAGAGGCTGGGGCACCTGTTGCAGAGCACCAAGGGCCTCCTACTGGATGGAGGTGGTACTGCAACGGTGGGGACAGGGCAGGCGAGGACAGAGGTAGGGCAATTATTTGGTGGCAGTTATGCATCACGTTACCTGCTTTATCTACTGATTTTCTGTGGAATTGGATAAATAGAAAGAAACATTATACATTGTTGATGTAGTTTAATGAATAACACTGTTGTAGTAATTGAATCTATGGCACTGTCAAGTAATTTACAATACCATACCTGGACACTTACACTCACACATTAGGCTTCTTATGACGGGAAAATAGATTAATGAATTATTTTGCTATTAATGCTCTCTGTACAGTTTACCTGTTGGTATAATATTGTAGAATTATGATAAAGTAATAGTAAAATTCTAGCCTGTTATGGTCAATAATTAGCCTACTCATCACATAGGCCTATTTCAGCATGGCTGGTACCATGATGACCCATAGTAATGTTTGGACACAAGTCAACAGATAAGAAGTTCACTTAAATGTATTGTCTCAAATATGTTTATTGGGAAAAAATTTCATTCAACTTGGAAGTTGACATGACATTTACATGTTTCTTTAAGAATAATCATAACAACAAAAAAACAGCAACGGACATCAAATGAAAACAGAAACAGTGACACACATGGTACAATTATTATACAATTATACAATTATACAAGAATCCCTTCCTACAATCACCCACCCCTCCCACCCCAGGAGTGTATCCTAACTCATGTCTTAATGGCCTTCTCCGTCAAGATAAGAGACCAATGGAAGCCAAACCTTCTCAAAGGCCCTAAGCTTGTCCTTCAGAATGAATCTAATTCTCTCCAAGTGTAGAGTATCTGTCAGCTCTGTCAGCCAATGCTTGAAGAAGGGTACCCCTTTCTTTTTCCAAAATAGTAAGATCATGTTTTTTGCGATCATAACACCATAAGCCAGAAGACTCTGATGTGCTACATTTAATTTCCTCAACTCTTCAGATATACCCAGAATTATTAAAACAGGGTCAGGCTCTGGACCTCCAACATCATAGAGAGAAAACAGAATATATCACACCAAAACCACTTAAATTTATTTAAAAGAAAGATGTAGGCTAAATTATGCTCCCCTTGCTCATGATATAACTGGAATTACCTATTGTGTATTTGACTTGGCCATCGATTTTAGTTATTTCAATACGTGTCTGGAGTGATTGTTTCACATAAACAGTCAATGGGTTGTTGGGACAATGAGTCAGTAAACTCAAAATCTAAAACCTGATGAGGGCTTTAGATGAACAGGATTTTGATCTAATAACAGAATTGTGTCTCTTCCCAGCCATTACCTTCCAGATATTTCCTAGTTTACCTCTAGGGGGCAGTGTAATGAATGAATAAATTGATTTTCAATGATTGCATACTAGCATGTTACTTTTTTATTATTATTTAAAGTAATGTAACAATTAAACTAATATTTAGAAAAAAAAATGTGAAGTGAGTGACATATGTATTCAATTAATCAACAATCTCATTATAGTGTTCCTATTATAGCAGTGTTTTGAATACTCTTGTCATTGTCATAATGCAGTCAAGGGTGACTTATAGGCCGGCATTATATAGAGTTATCGTAAGTATTATATAGGGTCATTCACCCGTTTATTTTTGCACGTTGTCTTATTGTTGTAGTGAAGTATTGCCCAAAAGATAATCTGAGTTCTCTCTTTTTCTATGTTTCTATCTTTACAACAGGAGCCAGATGGAGGCTTGTTTGCTTTGAAGGTGTGGATTTATCGGATCATTCAAGATGTGGTTTACTGGACCAATATGGCCTCTGAAACACTCCCTATGGCTCCTATGGAGGCTGGAAATGAGACAAGGAAGATGGCAAGAAATAGAAGGAAGGGGAAGAGAGTAGGACGTAGATGAACATCTTGAAAGATCCATAGAAGGTAGAGAGAGAGAGAGAGAGAGAGAGAGAGAGAGCGAGAGGGAGAGGGAGAGAGAGGCAAGGAGTAGATCCTCACTCAAAGTCGAAGATCGGAATGCAGGGAGATTCTGCCAGAAAAAGAATGGGCTGAAACGCCTAAGGCTGTGAACTTTGAAAACCTGTTACATCGCTTTATATTCTTGATCCTAACTGTCAAGTTTAAGGATAGGTATTCAATCTAACACTTCTCTGTGAACTATGAACTAATCACAGTTGTATGTCAGAAATCATACTCCGCTGTGATGGCT
>NC_084995.1:9714671-9717171 GCF_963854185.1 Sardina pilchardus
TGCTCGGGCTAATACAGAGAATGGAATCGGGGGCAGGGTGTTGGCCCTGTGACTTTATTGATCCAGTTAGATGATTATCAGGTTATTGATTGGCATCCAGCTTGATTTACATAAAGTGCTGCTGGCCGAGGTGATCAAGTTGGGTGACTGATTTTATGAGTTATGATGATGATTATTTATTTGTTTATTTATGTGTTTGCTTGTTTTGGCTTCTGTGTACAGACGCGGCTGTGGAAGGAAGAGGAAGGGCACCCCAGTGAAAGTGTGCGATCGTGTGTTTGCCACAGAGGATGATGAAGAGAGCACCTCAGAGCACAGTTTCTGTCCAGGTAAGGACCTCTTTGCTAACCTCACAGGGGAGCTACACCAGAGCTGCGGTCAAATTTGGCAAACAGTGGCAAACGCTTGTGGTGAACACGTTCTCTTTGAGCAGTTCGATTTGAATGATTTGGTGCCAACATTCCATTCTAATGGTAACTGCATTGTTGCCTTCATCAGACTCACATCCAGTTCCACTGTATGTTCGCGGACCACTACCTCCTCAGACTGTGTGCGATTGTTCACCGAAAACGCAAGGCTAACGGAAAACTATTTGCAAGCGTACTCAAACGAACTGAACTGAAGCGTTCTGTTCACGTGTAAAATCCATATTAGAAGACTGGTCTATTTTTTTTTCGAATGTAGGCCTACGCATCACTGTCGCGTCTTGTGTAGCTACCTCCATCGATTATATTGATTATTAACTGCTGCAGCATACGCTTCACGGACGGAACGCTTCAGTTACGCGCCTGGTGTAGCTCCCCTGTTACTCTTTGGTGGCACACAGTTATGCTCAGGTCACATTAAACTAGACTTGCACATCACATTAGATAGCATATACATCCTTGACCCTGTGTTACTATACAAGTCATCATATATCAAGTCAGCTTATAAACAGGAAAAGAATTTGTGAACCTAAAACAGTCAATTACTGAGTGTGCTTCATGTATGTCTGTGTGTGTGTTTGTATTTGTGTGGACTATAGGTGTCTATAGAATGTGAAGAGAATGACAGTGAGCTTATGATCTGTCTGTCCTCTGTTTAATGTTGAGTGTGTGCAGGCAGATCAGTCAGAGGGAATGGTATGCTGCAGAGTGTGTAAGCATGTGGGTGTAGAATAACCTGTGTGTGTGTGTGTGTATTTGCTTGGGGGTGGTGTGTGTGTGTGGGGGGGGGGGGGGGGGGGCTTGGACCCACATGTGTGTGTGTGTGTGTGTGTGTGTGTGTGTTTGTGTGTGTTTGGATGTGTGTGGGTTAAGGCATGAGTGTTTGTGTATGTGTGTGTTAATGTTGTGTATGTTTATACGATGCGTCTGTGTGTGTTTTAGGTGAAGGTCAGTACCAGGGAGGAGAAGGGGGCAGGCACAAACTCCCCGCTCCAGAAGGCCCGTACTATATAGCAGACTCTGGACAGCTCTGGTGAGGGAATCTAAATGTCTGTCTTTTGTGGGTTTGTGTATCTGTGTGGGATTGTGTGTGTTTCGAGTATCTTTGACTGTGTATTTGGTTCAGTGGTGTGTGTGTGTGTGTGTGTGTGGCATGTCTGTGTGTGGTGAAACTGCACATGTGTTTGTGTGCCTGGGAGCTGGGGTACTTTTGAGAATGCTGACTGTGTGTGACTGCCTGTGTTTATTGCAACATGTTTATTATAGCAAGGCTGATGGAATGTGTGTGTGTGTGTGTGTGTGTGTGTGTGTGTGTGTGTGTGTGTGTGTGTGTGTGTGTGTGTGTGTGTGTGTGTGTGTGTGTGTGTGTGTGTGTGTGTGTGTGTGTGTGTGTGTGTGTGTGCGTGCGTGCGTGCATGTGTGTGTGTGTGTGTTTGTATGTGTTTACTGCAGTGTGTAGTTCAGATGATGGTATGTATGAGTGGGTGTGATTTTGCTGCAGTGTGTAGTTAAAGTGTGTGTGTGTGTGTGTGTGTGTGTGTGTGTGTGTGTGTGTGTGTGTGTGTGTGTGTGTGTGTGTGTGTGTGTGTGTGTGCGTGCGTGTGTATGTGCATGCGTGAGTGAGTGTGTGTATGAGAGAGAGATTCCAAAATGTTTACACCAACTAGAGTGACATTCTGTACATTTGTTTGTCCTTAACTCACTTGAAGAATGGAACAATATACCAACTTGTGTTTGTACTGTATATATTAGTGACTGTGAAAGAGTATGTTCTTGTGTCTACTGTAAGTGTGTAACAGTCAAAGAGTGACAGGAATATATTTGTATTTGTAGTTATGAATTGAATGGTGTGTATTAGTTGGGTGGTGTGTGTTTAAGAGGAAGAGAGTAGTCATACTTTAGGTGTGTGTGTGTGTGTGTGTGTGTGTGTGTGTGTGTGAGTCATCATAGTCTTGGCGTGGGTGTGTGTCTAACTGGTAACACTCATTGTGCTTCTCTGTGTGTCTATGTGAGTAATTAATGATGGTTGTGTGTGTGTTTGTGACTGTGTGTTTGCTCATATTTAGTGACCATTC